>NC_053028.1:73787309-74038769 GCF_003073215.2 Triticum urartu | reverse complement strand
TGTATCTTTTTATTGATAGAAGGAGTAGAATAAGTATACAGGGGTACAACACATGATACGAATGCAGGCAGATGTGAACATGGTGTCCGAAGCAGCCGTAACATTATTTTAAATATAATCAAAATTTTAAAAATAGGTTCATTTTTTTGGAAAAAATATACACATATACAAGCACAACAGAATAGTTTGAATTGACAGCCGTGCACAAAGGAAAATCATTGACGTCGATAATGAAGATTACATGTGCTAAAAGGCCACATATCTGTGTTTTTTTTGTGTAGCCCTCATTTCTATGTATTTCATCATGAAAAATTACACATGTACATTATTTCTGTGGATATATGTGTATTTTTTGTAGATATTTTTGAAATATTAAAATATGAACTTTAATTCGGCCTCCATAGAGCTCGAGCTCCATTTAAGTTGAATCTCACCAATTTGCAGCAGTAAAAAACTAGTCGAATTTCCAACTAAACAAGAATTTCAACATGGTGTAATTGTTTATTCTTTTAAGAAAGTGATTTGTTTTCTTTCGGCGGTCCTCTGTGTGTTGTTGCGTTGGGGCGCCTGCCCCATCTCATCTAGGTTGTTCGGTGCTCCTGCCTCATAGTATCTCTAGCAGACCCCGTATATCGCCGACCCGTAAAATTCATTTATATTTCGCGGGAAAATGGCTATGCGGGGTTTGTTCGGCCGCAGGCCGCGTCAACCCACAAATTAGATGGGTTTTTATCTGAATTTGATACATATGCCACATATTCAAAATTCTTAATTTAATATAAGATAAGAATGTCAATATTACAATACAACAATCATTCAAATTAAAATAATTATTAAAATCACCAAAGCAGACTAAATAATTCAATACAAAACTTGTCCTGAATACAAACCACACATGAATTAAATGAAATGAATGCCAAAATGGAATGTGTTAACGCCCAGCCCTTTGCCAATGGTGCTCAATGAGATCCTCCCGAAGCAGTGTCACAACATCCGAGTCGTCCAAATCGGACGAATCATCAAGCAAAAACCTCTCGCGAGGGCTCAATTCCATCTAAAATCACAAATATGAACGCCGCATGAACCAACTATGCATATCCGAAAGCACAAACACAAGTACTCATCAGCGGCTCAAGGCGGTGACTCTGCGGCAGTCGATCCCGGTCCGGCGACGGCAACTCGGGGCGGCTCGGCTCGGCGGATCCGGGGAGCCCACCGGCTAGGTGGAACTGGAGAGCCGGTGAAGCGGCTAGGTGAAACCGGGTGAGAGGCGTCCCAGCGGTGTGATTCCGTCCGCAGATATGGCCGGAATCGCCGGCGGCGGCCGGACGAAACCGATGGTGGGCAGCTGCGGAAGAGGGTGGGGAACGCGCGTGGGCTGGAATGTTTCTCCTGCCAACTGCTTTTTGAGATACAGGGCACTGTTAGGTCGAGGCGGAAACCTCGGTTTTCACGGGATGGAGGTGAGATTTTACTGCGCACCTCAAAGTTTTTTACGGATCCGACACGTATACGGTGTATGATCAGACGGCTTTTTCCATACAAATTCATATTTTAACGGTTATTTTGCGTGTTGGGGTATTATACGGAGTCTGCTAAAAACGATAGTTGCTAGCAGTATGAAGGAACACGTAGAAATTCTTAAAAAGAAAAAAACAAAGCCATGGCCACCGTCGCTGGCTCGGCGCCAACTCACCGACCAGTAGCGTCGTCAGTCGTGACGATCCATGCATGCATTGCTTCTGTAGAAAATTAAAAATGAGGCATGCAGGCGTATGTGCTGCGGCCAATGGTAAGAGAAAACAAATGATGTGAGATGTAGACAAGGTTGTACGTGGCCACACCTTATCGATAGAGAGGAAGGGACCGAGGCCATTTTATGCTGTGCTGATAGTACTACTTCTGTGCAACAACGAGGCCAGCATATCGTTGGCGATCCGATTCGGAAAATAAATAAATCCTTGATCATCCGCGGCTCCACGCAACTAGTCGTACCACACCTACTCCTACGTCCACATGCGTTGTATGAGGGCATCTTCGAGTCGGACCCTTAAATCGCCACATACGTTTGGTACGTTTGGAACGTATAATCCATACGCGGGTTATCATCCAACGTGAGTCTGTATCTATACGCCGAATAATCCGGATATATTTTTTCCGTAAAATCAAGACAAATGTAGGAACTTTGCAGAAGTTTGGACATCAGTCACGTAGGACTCCGACACCATCAGCCCACCCAAAACCTTTGCAGGATCCCGCGGCTTCATCCTTTTCATTTTCTCTCTTTCCTTTGCCGCCGCTCCATCACCTCGGCCGCCATGCCACATCCCTGCCCGAACTCTACGTCTTCGTCATCTTTAGCGTTTTCAACCGGGCTCCACCCCGCTTCTCCTCCGTCGCCGTTCAACCCCTCCCCTCCAACCGGTCACCAGATACCATCCGCTACTGCTATGCTCATCATGCCCGACAACTGTTCGATGAATTGCCGGAGCTAAAAGGTTGCCTATTCTTCTTTGAAGCAATGGGTTTCAATTTTTTTGAAGTACATATATGAGCAGTATGTTGAGTCGTCCGACGGCTCGTCCGACAAGAAGGATTAGACGAATGAGACGGTGATGATGCAGGCTGTCCTTGAACTTGCGGAGCATGCACAGGAGCATGTTCTCAATTTCAAGGGATCGTTCAAGGGTCATTGAGTGATCAACCGCAAGAGGGCGTGAGACCATTTGACACCGACGAACGACTACTTTCACCCGAATGCATTCTTCGTTGATCATTTTTGCCGTCATTTTCAGATGCCAAGACTGTCTTCGGTCATTTGTATCATGGTGCCTGGTCCTATAATGACTACTTCATCTTAAAGAAGAACGTCGTAGGAATGATTAGATTCTCTGATTACCAGAAATGCATGACCGAAGTCCGGATGTTTACATATAGCACGACCACTGATTTGTGAAACGAGTACATACGAATGTCTAAGAGCACATGCAGATGTCAAGATCATTCCTGCTATGTGTGAAAGCTCTCGAAGAAAATTTGGGTAGCACACAATCAGCGCCGTATTGAACACCATGAAGTTGCGAGCCCCAATGCTGTACAAGTCCTGCAGACACTGGAACAGGTGCCATTCATCACGGGGCTCACCAAATTCGCCAATTATTTTGGTCACTTCAAGTTAATTAGTACTACCAACCATTTGACCTACCCCCAGTTGCCTGTATTGGCCCCCGAGATCTGACTGATAACTGAAGGAAGTCTTTGCTTGACTCTCCATCGTGTCCAGAGAGGTGCTGAAAACATCAGGCGAGGGAAGTTGGCCGAAACTCAAGCAAACAATCCATATTTTTCTCAACTGTATAATTCACAAAAATTCAGACCATGCTTCTGGTATCATTCTGTCAGGAGATTTTTGTTACCACTGGTGCCACCCTAGCCGATCACTCCTTCGTCTCTCGGAGCTGGATGGCGAGGGGGAAGGTGCTGACCCCGGTGACGAACGGCGACGTGCTGGCCGTCAGCGCCGTCCCTCGAGGCGGCTTGCAAACTTGACGGGCATCGCATGAAACATGACGATTTTGCCGGTTGCTCTTGGGCTGTAAACGTCGAGCCCTACTGGGCTGTAAAGCTTCATTGTGATGTCGCTTCTGTGGATCGTGGTTTCGTTCTCCGCCTGCTACTCCCTCCGTTTCAAAATATAGATGATCTAACCTTCATTTTAAAATAAATGATCTAACTTCATACTAATTATAAAGTTGGGTTATTTATTTTAAAACGGAGGGAGTAGCTGTTAGGACGACGGCGTTCCATGTTCTATCTGCTACTCCCTTTGTTTCAAAATAAATGACTCAATCTTTGTTTTAAAAAAATTGACCAAACTTTATACTAATTATAAAGTTGGGTCATCTATTTTAAAACGGAAGGTTTAGCTGCTTAGGACGACGGCGTTTCGTCTGCTACTCCCTCCATTTTAAAATAGATGACCCAACTTCCTTTTGTCTGCTTAGAACAAAGGGAGTAGCTGCTTAGGGTCTATTTGGTTTTAAATAAGTCATCAATTTATAAGTTAAAAAGTGAAAAAAATGACTTATTTTGCCCAACAGACCCAACTTATAAGTCATAAGTTGATTCATCCCAACTTAAAACTTATAAGTCATCCCTTTTGCATGGGTCCCACCATCTTTACATAAAAAAACAAGATAGAAAGGTGTGGTCAGATGACTTATAAGTCAGATGACAACCAAACAGTTGTGACTTATAAGAGCATCTCCAGCCGTTGCCCCCCATGACGTATAAAAATCACCCTCTGGGCGGTTCCGTACCCAGTCGTCGCCCCCAGACGCCGATATTGGCCCACTTTTCAACCTCATTTCGGCGACAATAAGCCCGGCGTGGTTCGCCGTTGCTCGGCGTTCAATTACCAACATAATTTTTTTATCACATATTTCATCACAGAAAAATCAAGTACTTCAACAAAATAGTACAACAACAAATAGTTCAATACAAATTATATAGTTCAACAAATAAAAACTCATATTTTATCACACGTCGCGCCCGGCATCGCCCTTGAGCCTCCATAGGTGCTCTATCAGATCTTGCTGCAGTTGATGATGCACCTGTGGGTCTCGGATCTCCTGACGCATATTGAGATAGGCAGTCCAGGTTGCCGGTAGCTGGTGATCAACTTCGGCTAGATGACCCTGCTTGTAGTATGGTTCAGTGTCAAACACTAGGTCTTCTTGCTTGCTCTCGATGATCATGTTGTGCAAGATGACACAGCAAGTCATAATCTCCCACATTTGATCTTTCGACCAGGTCTGAGCGGGGTACCGGACAACAATAAATCGAGATTGGAGCACACCAAATGCCCGCTCGACATCCTTCCTGCAAGCCTCCTGAACCTTCGCAAATCAGACATTCTTGCCTCCTGGCACAGGGTCTGAGATCGTCTTCACAAATATCGACCATCTCGGATAGATGCCATCAGCTAGATAGTACCCCTTATTGTAGTGCCGCCCATTGATCTCGAAGTTCACCGGAGGAGAATTACCTTCAACAAGCTTGGCAAAGACAGGAGAGCACTACAGCACGTTGATGTCATTGTGAGTTCCTGGCATACCAAAGAAGGAGTGCCAAATTCAGAGGTCCTGTGTGGCCACCGCCTTCGGTACCACACTGCAACCGCCTTTGGCGCCTTAGTACATCCCCTGCCAAGCAAATGGGCAATTCTTCCATTTCCAATGCATGCAGTCGATACTTCCCAGCATCCCAGGAAATACTCTTGCTGCATTCTGTGCTAGGATCCGAGCAGTGTCTTCCGCATTGGGTGTTCTCAAGTATTGCGGTTCAAACACTACCACCACTGTCCGACAAAACTTGTAGAAACACTCCATGCTGGTGGACTCGGCCATGCGCCCATAGTCGTCCAGTGAATCACCGGGAGCTCCGTATGCAAGCATCCTCATCGCTGTCGTGCACTTCTAGATCGAGGTGAATCCAAGTTTGCTCGTGCAATCCATCTTGCACTTGAAGTAGTTGTCGAACTCCCGGATGGAATTCACAATCCTGAGGAAGAGCTTTCGGCTCATCCGATAACGGCGCCGAAATGTTTTGTCACCGTGAAGTGGAGCAGGCGAAGTAGTCGGAGTAGAGCATGCAGTAGCCTTCGAGACGATGCCGGTTTTTTGCTTTCACCCGCCCCGGCGCCGAGCCACCTCGCCGCGGCTTTTCATTGCTCGCCAGCAGCTGTGCGAGGGCGGCGAGCACCATCAGATGCTCTTCTTCCTGGATGTCGGCCTCGGCTTCCTCCTCCAGCAGCGCGGCGAGCGCTTCCTCGTCATCCGAGTCCAACGTCGAGGCAGGAAAATCGCCGAACACCTTGCGCCTGGTGGGCGTGCACCCGTCGAACTGCCCCTCCGCGGCCGAAAATGCCCAGCTGTTGTTGGAGGGGCTGCCGCGGCGAACCTATGCTATTTTTCCGACGGGGAATGGCTATCTAGCGGTGAAGGGCGGCGGACGACGCCGGGATATAGCTAGTGGCGGCCGAGGGCGCGGGGGTGGAAGGCGAGTCGGGAAAGAAAATCTTAACTTTTCGCCTGACGGTGTGGGCCAGCCGCGCTTTTCCCTCGCGCCGGAGCCCCCGATCGCCCCTCAGTGCGCCGGGTTCGGCCTGTCGGGCGGGAAAAAGGGCCGAACCAGCGCTTGTCGTCGTCCTAAGGGCGCGACTGGGACGTTATTTTGACACCGGCACCGAAAAAGTGGCCTGAGAAACCTGTTGGAGGCGCGGCTGAAGATGCTCTAAATCACTGGTTTTAAGTCACCTGACGACGGCGAGGTCCGGTGATCCCAAGGACGCGAGTGCAATTTGTTTTGTTTCTGGGGTCGTGTGTGTTGTTGTGTTGGGACACGTACGCCCTCCCCCTACCTTCTTCTAGGTGGTACCTGAGTACAATCATGGGCACGGTCGCTGGCTCTGCACGGCCGGTGACCACCTCACCGATCGATGTCTTGTCTAGCTATCCTGCATGGCGTCGTCAGTGGTGACGATCCACGCTTCAGTAGGAGTAGGTACGTACAGTAGAATATTACTAAAAGAAGGGTGGCATGCAGGCGTGTCTGCTACTCCTCCTAGCAACGACAGAAAACAAATGGGGGATGTGGACAAGTTGTGCTACGTGGCCGCATCAGATGGGAGATGCCGATTGCTTTGCCAACTACCACAGCCTGTTTCCGGACATTTTGTGCTGAGCAAGTAGTACTACATATGTACAGTAACGAGGGACGCAAATCAGTGGTGAATGGTGATCCGCTCCATGCAACAAGGGTGTATTTGGTTGCCTGCATACATCTTGATCAGACCTTGATCAGACCCGTGTGAAAAGAATTCAGTCTGTTTGATAGCCCGCATACATTATTAGATCTGCATCGCATGCTATTTAAAACACCTCTGGGCCTGGTTTCCCGGAAACGTTCTGATTGGCAGTTTCTTTCGAAGAGCGGAAGCACAGCTAGCGGGGCCCTGCAAAAGGAGATGGTGTCTTCTTCAACCTCCATTAAGCTCTACACAACGATGCTCTCTTCCATGCACGCCTAATCTATACAACGATGCTTTAATTCGTGGTAAGCTTTATACGAAAAAGATGCACCTCGATGCTACGGTTTCACTTAGGTGATCGGTTCGTAGTTTCGTCGACCGTAAGTTCTTAATCTTGTCTTCTTGTTTGGAGCTATTCTGGACGAATTTTGTTAGATTCGTCGCGCATGATCGATCATTTGAAATTTTCTTTGACCAACAGCCTAACCTCGCAGTTTCTCACAACATTCATGTTCTAAATTTTTGGTTTCGACGATCGTAGCTTTATCTCTTTTTGAGTAGCAGTCTACTGCACTGACGCCGCCATGTCGAGCTCCTCTGTCCTCTGCTCGGAGCCCTCCTATTCACCCCTCTCGACGCCGAAGCCCTTCCCCTTAATCTCCTTGCCCATGTCCTACTACACTAGAGTCGTTTCCGGCGTCGCTCATCTCAGCCTACTCTCTGTCGTCCTCCTACTGCACTGACGCTGCAATGGCGCGCACACTGCTTCTTGTGTCCTCTGCCTCCGTGCATACTGCAGTTCGCCGCACCGCCGACGGGGTCGATCATCTTGGCCTCCTCTCTCTCGCCCTACTACACCGGAGTCATTTCCGGTGTCGATCATCTCGGCCTCCTCTCTCATCCACTGCACTGACGATACCATGGCGCGGGCATTGCATTCTCCTCCTCTGTCAACTGTCTTTGCGGGAGCACCGTAACTAGTTCGTCGACGGTGTCGCTCGCCGTGCCGCCGACGGGGTCGCTCGTCCATGACTCCATACTCGTCATGTCGGACACGGCGTCACGACCACCATCCATCGCAGGCGCTATGGTCGGCCGCACACTGCATTTCTTCTCCCCCTTTCTCTGCTAGCTCTTAACCTTGTGTGCTAAGTGCAAGTGCTAGCTCTTAATCATACCCCATGCGGGCAACCAAACAACATGTAGTTGTATGCACCGAGACAATGCAGGTAATCAAACAACATGCCAAAGTTGATCCACTAATGCAGGCAGTCCATATGCAGGCAACCAAACAAGTAGCAGATGTCGCATATGAGACTGTTTTTCAAGAGCCAGGTTGAGTGGAGAAGCGTATACAATGCGGGTATTATAGCCGACGGCAACCAAACACGCCCCAAGTCGTGCCACACGTACCGACGTATGTACATCCACACCCGTTGTATGGCTTGCACTGATGGGTTTTAAGAACAGAGTGGTGATTCGCGGAATTTTAAAAGCACGGGAATAAGAAAAACATAGTATTACAATGTCATGCTCATCTTAATCCTATAATATTTTAATTTGTTTAATTGCGTCATAGAAAAACAAAGGAATCTTTCAAACGGAACCGGATGCTACAAATCCTACGAGGAAGTAGTACAAAGGATTCAATCCTATGGATCAAACAACCAAGATAGAAGAAGACCATAGGGAATTCTAGTTCTTCAAAATTCTATGAAAACCCTTTGAATCAAAAGATGCCCTGGCTTTTCTTTTATTGCAGAAAAAAGGGCTAAGACCAAAAATCAAAATTTTCCAACTTTATAATATCATCTTTATAAAAGCAAAAAAAGAGTTTTGCTTGGTAGACCCCTCTTAAAAGTTTGCAGGATCTTAAAGTTACATAAAAATGCTATCATCATATTCAACTGCAGATCAAGCGTATTAGAATGATTTGGATACAAAAGATTATGTTATACTTCTTGATTCAAGGGGCACCTTCTAATTTCCGCATGTAATCCATCTTTTTAAATTGTTTGGATTGCTTACCAAAGGTTGCCCACTAGATGAAGCTCGCTCCCTTGGGCCGGCCCATGGTAGGGCGTGCGGCTATCAGGCGTAATGTGCTCGTAGGTCACGAGGCGTGGTGCGGTCGGAGGCAGCGGACAATGAGACACATGAAGAAGGGGGTGGTGCAGTCGCAGGCGGTTCTTGTATGTAAAAATCGATTTGAATAAACTGAAAAATGGAGGGACGATAAAGCCTAAGTATGGAGGGCTTTAACATCAGAACAAAGTGATAGATCGAAATGAAATACTATCTCCGCATTGAAATGCAAAATGTTTGTGCAGTTCAAATTCAAGTACAAAATGTCTTATATTTTGGTATGGAAGGAGTGATTTTTTTTAAGTAAGCGAAGTCAGCCGTACAAGTACAAGAACTGTATGATCTGGCCTTCAATGGCGAAAACACTTTCCCTTTATACGTTATTTTTCATTGTACACACTCGTTTCATACATGGTCTACACTTACTAGAACGGAATATCAAACGTTGCTTAAAGCGGTGTGTATGCAGCTCGAGCGAGTGGCCTCGGTGGTTTTCACCCGTCAGGGTTGGCAACAGAATTCTGGATCGGACCGCCAACTCTTTCGATATAGACATAGATGGTGTTTGTTTCCAGTGACTTATTAGTTTAGGGACTTAAAAAAGTCCCAATAAGTCCCATCTAAACCAAACAGGAGGGACTTACAGGGACTTAAAGTGGGCATTTGGGACTTATGAAATAAGACTTTTAAGGAGAGACTTATAGTTGTAATATAGTCTTACAGAGACTTATAAGTCCCAGGAACCAAACAGATAAGGACTTTTTAGGGACTTATGACTTATAAGTTGGGACTAAAAAAAGTCCTAGAACTTATGAACCAAACCGGGCCATAGCGTTGGTCTTATACAACTCTACCATTGCCGATATGTCAGTTTTTTTTTTATCAAACTGCTTTGTTTAGCTGTGTGCATCTTATTAGTTATGTAGAGCCCAGACGTGCTCGTCATGTTTTATACACATCTGAGTTAATAAAAATGTCCTTTATAAAAAAGTACAATGACTGCTATACTAAACTCCGGTATCAATCTTATCAATCCAACTCGGGTAAGCATGAGATAATCATCTTAATTCATCTCGTGGCAAGCGTGAGATTCCGTGACCCAATGATCATGCCGCCCCATGATGGTAGCCCACATGGCGATGGCGATGGATAGGGTAGCGCCCCACGCCCCGCGCAGCCTCACCGGCCGACAGGGACAGCGCCAGCTCGCGCGGTCTCGTCGCGCGTCCGCACTCCCGGCGAGCGACAATAAAGTCTTCTCCTCCATTTCTGGCTGTTTCATCGGTCTCAGAGCGAGCCTTCCGCCCGCTGCACGTAGAGAGAGAGAGCTAGAGACGACGACGTCGACGGCAGCCATGGCCGGAGCGGGCCGCCGCCGCGTGGTGTTCTTCCCGTTCCCGTTCCTCGGCCACTTCAACCCGGTGCTCCGCCTCGCGGGCGCGCTGCACGCGCGCGGCCTCGCGGTCACCGTGTTCCACACCGAGCAGCGGGTGCCGGACCCGGCCGACTACCCCGCGGACTACCGCTTCGTGTCCCTCCCCGTGGAGGTGCCCCCGGAGCTGGCGGCGTCCGAGGACATCGCTAGGATGGGCATGGCCATGAACGACGCCGCCGAGGCCCCCTTCAGGGACCGGCTGGCCGCGCTGCTCGCCGAGGAGGAGGCGGAGGACGGCGGCGTCCTCTGCGTCATCACCGACGTCGTGTGGTACTCGGCGCAGGCCGTGGCCAGGGAGCTCGGCGTGCCGGCGCTGGGGATCATGACCGCCAGCGCCGCCATCTTCCGCGTCTACATGGCGTACCAGACCTTGATTGACAAGGCCTACTTGCCCGTGCAAGGTGATGCCTTCGCTTGATTCCCCTTCATTCATTCGCCATTTTTTTAGATCGATCAGCAAACACATTATTGGATTCATTATCGGTCAAGCTGGGAATGCATCACGAGCTGAGACCGTTCGCTCGATGTGGATGGATCTGTGCAGATGCGCGCAAGGACGATCCGGTGGAGGAGCTGCCGCCGTACCTTGTGAAGGATCTGCTGCGGCACGACACGAGCAAGCTGGAGGACTTCGCGGAGCTGCTCCGGCACACCGTCGCCGGGGCGCGCCAGTCCTCGGGCCTCGTAATCAACACCCTGGGCGCCATCGAGGCCGCCAACCTGGAGCGGATCCGCGAGGACCTCTCCGTCCCGGTGTTCGCCGTCGCGCCTCTCCACAAGCTGGCGCCGTCGGCCAAGTCCAGCAGCCTGGGCGAGACGCAGGCGGACCGCGGATGCCTCGGCTGGCTCGACACGCAGGAGCCCGGCAGCGTGCTGTACGTGAGCTTCGGGAGCCTGGCCGCCATGGACCCGCACGAGTTCGTGGAGCTGGCGTGGGGGCTGGCGCTGAGCAAGCGGCCGTTCGTGTGGGTCGTGCGGCCCAAGCTCATCCGCGGGTTCGAGTCCGGCGAGCTGCCCGACGGGCTCGGGGAGGAGCTGCGCGGGCGCGGCGTGATCGTGAGCTGGGCGCCGCAGGAGGAGGTGCTGGCGCACCCGGCGGTGGGCGCCTTCTTCACGCACAGCGGCTGGAACTCGACGGTGGAGGCGATAGCGGAGGGCGTGCCGATGATCTGCCACCCGCTGCACGGCGACCAGTACGGCAACGCCAGGTACGTGGCCGACGTGTGGAGGGTGGGCGTGGAGGTCGACGGCTCGCACCGGCTGGAGAGAGGGAGCATCAAGGCCGCCATTGGGAGGATGATGGAGAGCGGGGAGGGGCGGGAGATCGGGGAGAGGATGAAGGCGCTGAAGATGGCCGCGGAGGATGGCATCGGCGAGCGTGGGTCGTCCCACACGCATCTCAGCGATTTGGTCGCTCTCATCAAGTCATTCTGACTGAATAATTCCATATATCTATATGATTTGGTTTCTCTCATGTCGAATAAAGGAAACTTATTGATTCGATGGCACTCTGATGTACAACTAGTAGAAATTTCTGAAGCACAAGCCCGGAGCAATATGTAACAAGGATGATGAAAATGTTAAATGATTGTGTCAAATGAAGAACATTGGTTCCTTTGTGAGTGGTGGTGACTGAAGCTGAACCCACGCTTGATTTCGTAATGCTTCACGCGATGCACATGAACTTTGCCACGCTGGCTTGACGGCGCTGACGCTCGACGTGTCGCTGTTCGTCGCCGGGATCAGCCCCCTCTCCCTCGCCATCCAGCTCCGACAGATGAAGGAGTTAGGCAACACAGCGATCGGATCGGTCCGCACCTGTGGTGAAAAAAAAATCTCCTGACAGAATGACACTACCAACATTGTCTGAATTTCGTGAATTTTACAGTTGAGACCAAGATGGATTTTGTTTGCTGTACAGGAGACTATAAAACTCACCTCATGTTTCAAGCAGCTTTTTTTTTTTTGAAACAAGGCAAAAGACTTACCATTTCATTGCTAAAGGGAAAAAAGTTTTAGACAGAAACCGCAAAGCGGCAAATAAGAGGCCTACTCTCGCGGCACTACAACACCCAAATGTCTCGCTCCAGCCATAGCCCAAAGTAACACCTCCTGTTTGATTTTGTTGATGATGACCATGAAAGGGGCCGCCGAGTTGCGGAAGACTCTAGCATTGCGCTCCGACCAAACCTCCCAAGAGATGAGCATCATAAGAGAGGCAAGCGCCTTGGGCGAGTCAAGACGGAGCTGAAGGTTTCCATTCCACCATTCTCTGACCGGGTAGACGTGGTGTTTCAAGCAGCTTTCTGTACACGATAGACTTCCAGGCAAACTCTTCCTTCAGTTGCCAGACACATATATATAGGGGACAATACAGGTAACTGGGGGTAGTACATATGATGGTTATTGTAACTTGATGAAATGGCCAAAATAATTAACAGAGCCCAATGATCAATGCTTGAGATGTTAAGGCATCCAGAAGCTCATGGTAATCTCCCTCTAGAATCATGTCTGCCATCCAATGAGTACATCGGTCGTTTTGGTTCATATCCATATCTGAAAATACAAATGTCAAGCACAGTACTCAGTACTCGTACTACTGAAACTGGTTGGCCTTCCTCGTGTAGCTTCCGCATTACACCAAGGCTTGCTCCGGATACAGTAACAGAGCTCACAATTTTAACCCAAATGTGTGCCAGCAAGTTTGTAAACGGCGACATTGCAAGCGCGACGGCCTGCAGAGACCCGCAGAACTACATGAGCCGGGATGGGATTCATGCCGCAGAAGCTGCAAACAATATCATAGCAACTGCAGTGATGAGTGGCTTGTACTCATAACCACTTTTAATCTTTCAAGAAAATTTTGAGACATAGTCTCATACTCTCATAGGCTGATCACAGCACGAGTTTATTTGGAGAGAGTGCTTCTGACACCAAATTGTGCATTCTGTCAGTTAACAGCGGTGTAGGATGATACAGAAAATAATGGCCTTAAACAATAGCCTTAAATTTTTTTTCTTTTTCTTTTGTACAACAAGCAATCAGCTTGTAGAAACTGCATGCTGTAAACTTGTTAGATTAAATGGATAGTACTGAAAGGATCAGACAAAATAACTGTAGTATCTACTGTAATTGTCAACCGCAAGCTTCTGATCCACAAGAATCATCATGAAGACATGAACAATCTCAACCAGAAAAAACAGCACGAGAATCATCCCCAGAAGGATATCATTCAGCAAACATAACATCAATTCACAGAATTTAATTAATAAGATCTGAGAAATGGAGATAAAGTAGATGACATCCATTGCAAATTTTCAACAGAGCACAACAGTTATTTTGTCTGAAATGGAGATGAAGGTCAAGTGGCGATATGTTGATGTGATGCGGGATTCAGCTTCAGCTAATTCAGCCCAGCCAAGTTCAGAATCACATCGAACAGAGCCACAGGCTCAATTGAATTCACCTGATGCCTGTAGAAACGTGCAAAAAAAACAGGCGCAATAAAACTGAATCACACAGCGACAAAACAAAAATAACAGAGCACCGCATTGCAGAATCACGGAGCAATTTATAATCAAACATTGACACTGCAGTAAAAAAATTGCATCAGATCAATAACTGATCTTTCCGTTGCCATTGCGATTTCATTCGAGCATCGAGATACATAGGACCAGACGACACATCATATCAACACAAACAAACAGAAGCACCGGACACACACCCGGATCACAGGACAAGAACAACTGGCCAGTATTACCGGCGACCAAGACGAACCTAGGCGCGCTCCCCTCGGATGCGGCGGGCGAGCTGGATGTCCTTGGGCATAATGGTGACGCGCTTGGCGTGGATGGCGCACAGGTTGGTGTCCTCGAAGAGCCCGACGAGGTAGGCCTCGGCGGCCTCCTGGAGCGCGGAGACGGCGGAGGACTGGAAGCGGAGGTCGGTCTTGAAGTCCTGCGCGATCTCACGGACGAGGCGCTGGAAGGGGAGCTTGCGGATGAGCAGCTCCGTGCTCTTCTGGTACTTGCGGATCTCCCGGAGGGCGACGGTTCCCGGCCTGAAGCGGTGGGGCTTCTTCACGCCGCCGGTCGCCGGCGCCGACTTGCGGGCCGCCTTGGTGGCGAGCTGCTTCCGCGGCGCCTTGCCGCCGGTGGACTTGCGCGCCGTCTGCTTCGTGCGGGCCATTGGGATGGAGGGGCTGCGGATCTGGCTTTGGAGATTGGGATTTCACTTGGCGGTGGTGGAATTGGGGAAGAATGGAGGTGGGTTTTAAAGGGGATCGAACGAGGATGGGTTTGGCGCTTCGCGCCGTCGCGCGCGGTAATTTGGGGCTCCGGATTTCGGCCTGGCGGGCTGGGAGGAGGAGGGTGGGATGGGCGCCGTTGGATCGAAGCCAAATGGAGGGCGGCGATTTGGAGTTGCTGCGTCACGCGGATCGCGATCCGCGTGCTCTGTGAGCGATGCCGCGGACTTGTGGATGAGCTCCGTTTTGGCACACTGGTGAACGAGCTTCCTTTTTCTTTTCTGCCATTTCGAACGTACTGCTGCTAGTAGATCAAAATGCATATTTGCCCGTATTTTTTTGGTGGTTTTTTTTTGAGAAAACGTCAACACTTTATTAATCAAGCAACGTAGTTACATAGAGTATTCCGGATGCAAACCGGAGTAGAATGAAAAACACAAAAACCATTAGAGTCCATACAAGACTTGGCTAAATAATGAGCTAAAACATTAGACTGCGGACAAATGTGCTTGAACAACACAGAAGAGATGCTCGACACGCCATATTTGATGTCCAATACCACTAAGCCCACCAGCAAACGGACAGGGACAGAAGAATTGACCCTCTGCACCAGGGATGGACAGTCGGAGGCGAAGATCACCGAGTCACATCCTTCCTCCCATGCAAGATAAACAGATCGCCGAAGAGCCAAGGCCTCGGCCAACTCAGGTACAAGCCTTCCATTGGTCGCTTCTCGGCGGACAACAACAGATTGGCCATCAGAATTTTTAGCGACTACCCCTGCACGACCAACCTTCCCTAGCTCGGAGAAGATCGCAACATCAGGTAAATTGAAATGCAAGAGTTAGGAAGAGACAAGTTACAGGAAGAGGTGGATCAGGAAATGGGAGAGGAAATTCTACAGGAGGTGGGAGAGGAGCCGGGAGAGGCAATGCTACAGGAGGTGCAAGAGGTGCTGGAAGAGTATACGACAATGGAGGAAGGACAGAACCAGAGGCTGGACTATGGAACTTGATGTTAGGAGCAAATGCAGATAACTCACATGTGGGAGCAGAGGAGGAGCCCATCACACAAAATGCACCACAAGGGGATGAATGGCCTGATGACTTCCTCTCCATGTAGATGGGAAATTTGATACACAATTTCATGTCTGAACTTGTTGAAAATGCAATAATGAACTTGATCTTTTGCTTAGAGGCCTATTTTGATTACAGGACCTATTCTTATTTTCTTATTACTGTAACGAACATTTCGAATGTAATGTTACGTACTTTAAATTTTAAGTATTTGGTTGCAATGTTATGTACCAGACTTGTTCATAGTGTTGCTATCGAAAATTTGGTACCGAATATCATTGTTGCTGTCAAAATTTGTATCTCTTCACAATGTGCATGCCAAGATTTGGCAATAATATTTAGTGCTGCTGTGAAGTTAATTATCATGTACTACTGTCAAAGTTACAGTTAATTATCATGCATATCTGAACGCACATGAATTATTCGATTCAAATCATGTTTGTTGTCAACATTGCTTTCATTTGTATTAATTTCTCAATTTTTGCTATATACTCTCAGTTCGGTTTGCTACAAGATGTATTGTGTTTGAGATGCATCATGTTTTACAATCATGTCAAAATGAAAATATCGTGTTAGCTAAACATCTCTAAACATCTCAGTTTGTGATTATATTATTCCAGTACAGGAAACAAAACATCTCAAATTGCTATTTCCAGTCAGTACACAGACCAAGCAATTCAGTAGTACATCTCATTGAGTTTTGTCTCGACTAAACCAAAATACATTTATACAAAATACATTAGGACCCGCCAGCCATTCCAAACATTACTGTGACTAAAACAAAATACAATACGACAAACATTCTCATCCTTTATCTCTGTACAGCAACTGATCTCTTCTCCATTCTCTGCTTCTCCTTCAGAGCTTCTATATCACCATCTTTGTCCGTCAGCTTCTTCTCATCCTGTTAATCAACAATTCACATAGTAATAAGAGGCTCCAATTATAATTGATGTGATGTACTCGCATTATGTACAAATCACATAATTAAGAGGACCTCCAGAATTAACACTTGCTTATACCTCATACTTCCTCCGTCTAGATGAATAAGTCATCTTAAGTTGTGCACCGCAACCAAGGTGGAGAGAAAAACGAGAGAACTTAATGTTTATTTGCTAATTAATACTATTGCATGCAACGAACTGACCACTGCATGTCATGTTTGGTAGTCTCAAGTCATTAAAAGCATACACGCCTCACATCTCTTATTGGTTGTTTCCTTTATTTCTGTCAAAAAACAAAAAACAACGTGAGAGTTAATGCACCACGCCTATGTGTTTTGGGACTATTTGATTTTCGTAAGGTGACTTACACACTTAGACGGAGGGAGTACTACCACACCAAAAATCATCGAGCACGCGCATTCCTGTGCCCACACAAGTCGCCCTTGGGATCTAGCCCACTGAAATGCACGTCTAGCTATTGTTGTGCCATGCAACCGAGCACACCCGGCAGCTCATGGTCCTATGTTCCAATCGCAATCATCGAAACGACCCATTTTTTATGAACCAGAGTACTAGAGAGGGGATACGAATTGAATACCTGATTTTTGCCCCAATATAGAAAGAAGAATCTTCACCCATTGCTCATCGTCTTCCTCCATCTTCGCCCGACGTCGACCATTCGCGGTACGCCGGTGCCACCCATCTGTACATGGACAACAAATGAAACATGGGAGAGAGGGAGTCAAATATGGGTGACAGAAGGGATGAGAGAGGTGGTCGGCGTCACTAACCTCGGCTCTAGGGGATCGCAGCCGCCGTCCAGCTCTAGGGATCGCCGCCACCATCCATCTCTAGGGCTCGCAGCCGCAGTCCATCTCTAGGGGCTCGCCGCTGCCGACCAGGTCAAGGGCTCGCCGCTGCCGACAAGCTCGAAGGCTCGCCGCCGACGACCAGCTCCAGGGCTCCCCGCCGCCGTTTACTTATGCTGTTGCGGCTGAAAGGGGAACGGGGTTAGGGATTTGGGGGCTGGGCCAAAGCATTGGTGTTGTATCCCACCGGCTCAGGGGCTTCTGTGCAAAAACAAAAACATGAAAGGTTTTTTCATAACATTCCAGCCACACGCCCCTGTGCGTGCTTGCAGTGGCTGACAACGGGTCCCGCAGACACGCTGTCATCCTAGTCAGCAGCCCGGATGTATGAAAACGTGAATTGAACCGTATTTGAACCAAATAGCCAAGTTGTAGCACCAGTTCGGTGTATTTTTCACCTTTATGCACCAAAGTGAACATTGGCGGCAAGTTGAGATACCACTGGTGTAATTACCTCTTTTTTTTTACTTATCATCTAGGAGCTTCAAATACAGTCCAGTTCACTCTTCTTATGATACAACCTGCTTTGATATTCACACTCAAGTGCTCTGAAAACTGTTATGATTCCGCAATGGTGCCTAAATTAGATGTCATCTAATTTTCCATATTTTTATTCTTCACATATACTAAAATGCAATGCAATCTTTGTAGAGCTCTATTTCTCGAAAAATATGTTCGTAGAAACGGCGGGCATGCATAATTGCATAGGAATAAAGTTTGGACACGAGCTACATTAAAGGAGAGTTGGAAAAGGCAAGCAAAAACATGTAGTTCCAAATAGAGAAAAATGTACTATATTATCTGACCAAGGATAGCGCCTTCTAATTTTATAACAAGTATACTGAAAAGAAAAAAGAGGAAGGAGTCTGATTTTATTTTATTTTGAGGGATGGGAAGGAGTCTGATACAAGCGGACAAGGCGGCAAAGCTCAAAAGTTAGTTTGACCCAAATGGGACATAATGGGCTATCTTGGCTAAATGTTTTGAGCCAAGAAACATGCAAGAATGTTCTGGAACACATATATATCTCCCTAATAATAAAGCATGGATTGACTTTGTCGGATTCACTGTCACAATACGCTTCTTTCCGTGATTTTACGCTTTCAGTTTGAATTTAAGACATATTCAAGGTGGTACTAAAGGTCTCTGTTTTTTTTTACAATTGACTATTTTTAAGTGGCCAAGAGATAAAAGGTTTCGTTCCGGTAGAAAAAGAAAAGGTCATGGAATCGAACCCCCAACCAAAACATGAGATGACACATGCCATACCAACACGCCAAGAGTTCACGTTAACAATCTGCGCAAAAAAAAAGAGTTCACGTTAACAAAAAGACTAGAATATTTCGATATGAGGTACAAATTCTGTTCTGAGACCCAGCTTTTAGGTTGTTCCGTTCCTAAATCTCCCTCCTCTCGTGGGCCTCGGGCCGAGCTGAAGTGGCAGCCCGGCAATAGGAGAGTGGGCTTAGGCAAAAATTATTGCGCCGTCAAGGTATCGAACTCACAACCTTTTCGTCCTTTCTAAGAAGGCAATCAGCAAGCTAGCTTTTCCTTTGTGTTATAATGTTCTTTTCTGAATTAATAGTCCCACCTCGCTATAGTATATCAGAACGCACCAATTTATATACGTCGGTATGTGGGCAATTAACAAGCCCTAAGATGAGGTATGGGATTAGACAGTCGAAACGGATAATTAAAAGGAAAATGAGGTGCATGACGTTGCATACGTGCATTGTAAAAAAAAAGGAATTTCGGGCTATGAAAGGAAGGATGGATTTAAGGATTATTTATGGGATGCAAGGATATTGCCATACATGAAAGGATGGAAGGAATTGTATGATTAAAAGGAATGAGATGCATATGACGTCTACATGCATTGCAAAAAGGAATTGTGGGCTATTAATGGGAGGATCTATATGAGGATGTGTGCATGTTGCAAGACACTTATATGAAAAGGATGCATTCCAGGATTTCAGGGCTGCAAACATTAGAGCATTTAAACTTGGATTGCCAAAAAAACTATTTTTCCTAAGAGGTCCTCTAACACATAGTCCTTATTTTTTTGGGTAATGTGGGTTTACAACGAAATACCGAGAACAGAAAACATGGTCTAACCGCAAGCCGAGCGAACAAATAAGGGATAGCATGAGAGTCCTAAAAATATCTGAAGCATTTCGGTTCGAACGTGTGCGTTACCTTCCAAAACTACATAAGGGCAAAATATGTATTACCTCGCATTGGAGATGTCCTTACCATCGGCATCAAAACTCATTTTGTGATTATTGTGCAGCTGAGACCAAGTGGTCCACCAGTCTAATAATACCTTGCAAAGAGAGTATAACATGACCGTCACGATTTTTCTAAACCTCGGTTCGTGCGCCTGTCTGCCGGCAGTGGCATCGTCTGGATATCGTACCGCGTGGGTGGGCGTTTTGAACGATCGGGCAATTAGTGTTTTCTTCGTACCGAAGCACAAGGTGTTGTGCTTGCAGATGCACGCCAATTTATCCTTCCCGGTCCAATGCACGGGCATATGTCCTAGTATCTACAAAATACATGGATGTGCGTGCGTGCGTTTATAAGACTGAGTGTATGCTTGTATATATGAGCGCTTGCGTCTATACCGTGTTCAAAAAAAAATCTACAAAATACATTGTTTGCGCCTGAAAAAACATAAGCATTACCAGATGGATGCCTCTTTGGCCTGTAAAAGCATCTCCAGCCGCGCCCCCAACATGCCACTTCTCAGGCGATTTTTTAGCGCTGACGGGTGAAAATTGGCCGTTTTTCGTTGGGTTAGGCCCAAATTAAGGCCGGCGGACCCAGGTCGAACCCGTCGCGCTGGGGCGCCTAGGAGCGCTCCCGGGCGAGCGATTTTAACGCGAACTAACCGCGGGCCCGCCGCGTCAGTGACACTCGCCTCGTTGTCCTCACAACACCTCAGTTTTCTGCTGGGAATCAATGCCAAGGCAGCCGCCGATCAGCCTTCCATTGATTCCTCACGGGCGGCGCGGCGACGCCCCCTCTCCCGCCACGCGCAGACACGGTGCCCCGCTATAAAAACGACGCCCCCCTCACCTCTGGCCACACCCCGCCGTGCTCTACCTTTCTCTCCCTGTGCACACTTGCCGCCAGCGATCCTCCCCTCTCTCCCCAAGCCCAGCATCGACGATGGGCGGGCGATTTCCCGGCAACGCGGCGGCGGCCAACGGTTTCGGCCGTCGCTCGCTGCATGGGTGGGAGGCGTATCTTCTCTTCGAGGCGAACATCCCGACGCCTCCCGACATGCGCGCAGGGCGGGTGGAGGATCAGCGCCGGTGGCGTCCCCATTCCCCCGATGCCCGGCTTCAATGCATGCGCCGACTACTTCGACGATGAGGTCGGCCGCGTGTGGGCGTTGCTGACGGAGGAGCAGCACGCCCTCCCACAGTACGCCGCCAACAACCACGAGGCGTGGGCGGCGTACTTCCAGCACCGGCAAGAGCGGCGACTGGCCTCCACCAACAGGGCGCCGGTGGTGGGGTCGTCAAGAACAGCGAGGGACGCCGCCTGTGGTGGGGCGCCCCCGGTCGCACGCTGCACGAGGTTCTCCAGCACCTCGAGGGCGGTAACGACCCGCCGCTGACATACCCTGCCGCGGTCGCCGCCCCGATCCCCCGCCGGGCAGTGGATGCCCAGGAGGTTCAACTCCTCCTCGTCCTCGTCCTCCCACTCCTCCTCCCGCTCCTCTTCCCACTCCTCCGGCTCGCCAGCGGTGTTCGGCGTCAAAACCGAGCCCGCAGTGAAGACATCGCTCGGCCGACGCACCCACAGCGCCGACATCGTCATCAACGAGGGCGGCTGGCGCGCCTCCTCCTCGGGTCCTCCCCGCTACGTCAAACCGAAGACGGAGTCAGGGCTCGCCGGCGGCGTGAAGGAGGAGCTTGACGACGCGGCGGCCTTGAAGTGGGCGCGCGAAGACTGGGCGCAGACGGAGCTGGAGCGCCAGTGCCACGCCTACGAGCAGTTCGCTGATCGGTGCCGTGGCCACGACGAGGGAGGCGTCGTCGTCCTCGACAACGACGCGCCGCCGCCGGCGGTCCGCCAGGGCGATGCCGGGCAGGGGTCCAGCAGGGGCGGCCGCGTCAAGGAGGAGAAGGACGACGAGGACAACGACGGGGATGGCGGCAACGTCGGCGACTTCGCGGCGCTCAGCGCATTCTTGGGCCCGTAGTTGTAGTGCGGTCGTTTTTTTTTACTAAACTTTCTTATGTAATGTCATGTTCGTCGAACTTTAGCCGAATCTTTGTCTAGTTTGCCCAGTTGTAGTGCTGCACGAGGTTCTTTGGCCAGTTCACCTGGCGGCATCCATCCCTCTGCTCGCGAGGAGAGGCTCCTTGAGCCGGACTGCTGGTGGCACCAGCCGCCCTCCTCCACCCGGCGACGACGCGCGCGCGCAGCTACTCTGCCTGCCTCGTATAGAGAAGAAGGGTCCTGCTCTTCGGAAGGAAAAGAAAAGGCTTACAGATGCTCTGGGTCGACCACGGTTCCTACACAAACGTATTTCGCCAGTACGTAACGTGCGTCGGACAACATCCGGTCGGCAACAAGATTCCAAGCTAGGCACATTCTATCGAACCCTTTTCAACCGCTATTTTGTACTCCTTCTGTGAAGAAATATAAAAGTATTTAGATCATTAACAAAAGAAGGAATATGTTATGTATTAGTAGTATGTCAGTATGACACCCGTGCACGGACGCGGCCCGATAAATATGATGAATTTCTTTTCTCTACAAGCGACGTAGCGTTGCTGTAAGCCTGTAAGTCTACGACGCTGCAGCTCAAAGAAAAAAAGAAGAAGAAGTCTATGGCGCTGAGCTAGCGTGACAGTGACACGCGTCGGCGTCGCTGCTGATGGACCCGAGCGGTGCACTGTCAGGATCAAGTCATGCCTCGTCGTCAGTCCTGACGATCCACGCTCCATTTTACCCCTCATATTTACCATTCTGTATCGGCGTATCTCATATCCGACGTCTTATATCCATACTATCTATGAACACGTTGACCTATCCTAAAATCAAGCTGCAAAGGAATACAAGATAGGCTTTAAACAGATAAACATACTTCATCACATCCAAAAGATCATAGTTCGTCCACGGACAAGTTTATAAATTTCTACAACTAAAACGATATAAACATTAAGGAGGAGGGGGGCCGGAATCACCACTTCCTCGCCGGGCCTTTGCCCTTCCGGTCGCCGGCGCAGCTGTATGCGTCCACCATTGGAGTCGGACGACGAGGTGCAATTGTCGCCGCCATTGGAGTCGGAGTCGGAGACGACGATGAGCCTCTTCATCCGTCCTGTCCTGCTCCCGCTTCAGCCTTGCCACCCGAGTCTTCTCCGCCGCTGCCTCCTTCGCCGGAGCGCCTTGGCGTTCTTCTGTCGGAGGCGGCTAGCGTCCGTCTCGCCGTCCCGAGGGAGCGACGGTACACCCAGGCGAGGAGACGCGGCGTCCTGGCCGGCGCCCGGCTCCGTCCCGAGGCGGCGGCGCGCACACTGCTCCGCCGCCTCCCTCTGCCATGCACGCTGCCTCTCGCGCGCGCCTCCGTCTCTGGAGTGCGCCTGCGAGCCGGAGGCGCGGGCAGAAGCACCCAGCGTTGGCCGCCTGCGGGAGTGGACAGTAAGGGAAGGAGCCGACGCGGACTGTACTAACGGGGCGTCGCTGCGCGCGAGTCGGGAGGGTCTAGCTCTGGCGTCCGCGCTGCGCCGGTGCGGGAGGTGCGGCAACGCTCCAGATCCGGAGCTGCCGCCGGTCTTGACCTAGGACCGCTACAGCGCAATGCGGAGGGCCATCTCCTCCTCGTAGTCGAGCTCTGAGTCGGAGTTGCTGCCGAAGCTGCTCATGGTGGTGGATGGGACCAGAACCGGAGAGGGAGATGAGTGGACGGACGGAGCGAGAGAGGGAGAGAGTGAGCTAGGGTTTGAGCTCGCCGTCCGGATTGGGTTTTTTTGTGGGGTCCGTGGTGGACCGGAACTGTCAGACGGACGCGCCCGGACGTGCCCGGATCGTCTCATATCCGCTCTATATTTGGGTTGAATATGAGGGGTGCCGGTTAGTCCGGACGTTTGAGAGGTTCGATTAAATCGATTTTTTATGACCAGACAATGACCGGACGGCTTGTCCGAACATTTGAGACGGGTGCGAGAGACCCAGCTGTAGATGCTCTAATCAACCGCGACCAGAACCCTGACACCTCCACGTCCGTCCGTCCCTGAAACTACTAGTACTCCACTAGTGATTGTCCTTGGTGCCAAACTGACAACGACGCCCGTTCTTGGAGGACATGACAGGATCTAGGGCAGGCCAGTGGCGCTATCCCGTAGCTGCAGAGGTCCTTGATTCTGATCTAATGACAAGGTTGCCCTGCCCTGATCGCGAGTTTACGGACGGAGCATTTAGCTGCGCTTGCATTTCATTAGTTTTCAATGGGCTGTCGTGGTCATGACCCATGCTACCTAGTAGAGCTTACACCCAAGCCTCCAAAACTGGTACACTTTTCTGAACCACTCGATTGTCTGCACGCACGACGATCAAGCGACACACGTAACCAAGCTAACAACTAATTTTTGCCACAAGCCATGCTCGTCAAACTCTAACGACGCATCGCTGCTAATTGCTCCGTTTGTTCGTAGCTATTGGACTGGAGCGTCGGCTTTGTGAGAATCAAGTCATGCTTATTGCTTTTTTTTTCAAAAGTACGTCAATAACGTACCATATTTTTATAAAAAGCAGAAAGTATAATCATAAGATGTCAGATCGAGATGTGAGCATCTCGATTGGCAAGCACCCCACACCAACACCAGCTAAACAAGCTAGGTCACTCTCTCACAAAAGGATAATCCTCCAACGCCCAAGCTAGCAAGCCTCCAATCTCGAACCTCCAGAAGCACCTGCTCAATGAGTTGTGGTGGCGATCTCTACTCGTGAACTCTGTTGAACACCCTGACATTCCGTTGCTTCCACAGTGATCAAGATGTGCCAATCACAAACGAGTCAAAGCCACGCTTAGTTTGTCCAGTGAAACTCTTTCTCTTAACAAGCTACTAATCTATGAACATGCCCGTATGTGTAGGAGCCTGGATGTTAATCTGCAGAGCCTTGAAGCACTGATCCCACACCTCTCTAGCATATGAACATTGTGTGAGGATGTGATCCACGCTATCCTCCTCCTGCAAACAAGTAAAACAAGGTGATGGTTCATCCTATAGTCCGTGTCTAGCCCGCCGATCCGAAGTCCACAGCGTCCTCGGACCACAGAGAGGCGGGCCGGTAGTGGCGGAGCAGGTGGTCGGGCAGCGGGGAGGCACGCGTGGTGGCAATATCTGCGGCGAAGCAATGAGCCCGAGGTTGTGCGCGGCGGCGACGAGGGGAGGCACACGTTGACAATGGGGTGGCGCGGTGGACGGTGATGGCGGTGCTATGGTATTTGACAAGGCGAAACCCCCGGCCGGCTCATATTCTTTCTGTTAGTTTTTTTGTGTGTTTTTCACCGGGGTTTTCTTTATTTTTCTAAATTTGTGAACATTTTTTAAAATTGATGAAAAATTTCAATTTTTTTGAATATATTAAAAAATGATTAACTTGTTTTCTAATTCGATGAACATTTTTATTAACTTTTTTCAAATTTGATGATCTTTTTCAAATTCATGATTTTATTTCATTTTTTAATCTTTTTTCAAAATTGATGATTTTTTTTCAAATTCAGAAAGATTTTCAAAAATTGATGATCTTTTTCATTTTTTGTGAACCTTTTTTCAGAATTGATGATTTTTTTCAAAATCCATATTCTTTTAAAAAAGTCAATGATTTTCTTTCAAATTTTTGTTTTTCTTAAATTGATGAATTTGTTTTCTATTTCATGTTTTTTTTTTAAAATAGACGAACTGTCTAAAATCCATGAACTTTTTTTTGATATTTGTGAACTTTTTTTATATTCGCGAGCTACTTTTCAAATTCATGAACATTTTTTTAAGCTCCTATGAGTTTTCTTTATTTTTTTCGAATTTATGAAATTATTTTATATACAAAAACCAGAGTATCTTCTTTTCCTTGTTTTCAGTATACCGACACTCTGTTTTCCCCCAGTTTACTCGTGATGCAACCTTTTTTTTTTCTGAAAAACCTAGCAGGTAAGCTAGCATGTCCAGCCAAGTGAAGTGGCAAGTTGCGCCTCGGCCCGCTAGCCAGCCAATGTGATTTTTTTTTATCATCAAAAGTATGCTGGAGCATGTTTTTGGACCAACTTATTGTATACGACTTTTCTTTAAAAGGGATACGCTGCAGATGCTTTAGGGAGTATCAAGGTGACGTAAAAACTCTCTTGTACACTATCTGTTTCTTATTCTAATATGTGAGTCCTGCTTCTAACTGAAAACGTGGTATAAAAAACATGCAAAGATAGTCCGCTCCGGCTAACTAAAATTGCGGATATTAGCAGGTCTTATTACCTCATGTCCACTTACAAATGGGATGCACTCATCAAGTGTTCTGTGCAAAATCAACTTAATGGTTTGTGCAATTTTCTCATGCTCATTGTCCTGAATGGTTTCTTGTTCATGCGTTGGTTGGTGCAGGACTGCAACGGAGCCGTAAGACGGAAGGACCAACGAAGAGCTCTAATCAACCTGAGACCAAACCTGACACATCATCCACTCCCCTGAAACAACTACCCTAAAATCTAAAAAGTGGCCGGCCACCAACTAATAGAGTCGGGCGGACGACTCGTGGCCGTTCGATCGCGCGAGCGATCGCGCCCAGATCCGCCAGGTGCCACCTGGTCTGGATTGGTCACGCACCGCGGTCGTGGGCGGTTTTGTCCGCATCCGGACGTGGGAGGCCCACCTTTAAGCGGTAGAGGAGAGAGTAGTGGGGGTCGTGGGCGGCGGTTTTCGAAATCTGCGCCTGAAATCCCTCGCCGCAACGTGCTCTCTCTCCCTATTCCGTCTTCGTCTTCCTCCTCGCCATCCTCTCCACCGAACGGGGCGTGGCGGGCGGAGTGCTTAGATTGGCGGCGGCTTGCGGGCGGTTCTCCTCGCGGGGGAATCGCTGGTGCTCCTCGCCGTCGGAGGTATGCTCGCCCTCCACTTCTACATGCTTCTCCTCCCTCTCTCTATCTCGCGGAGCGCGGATGGTGCCGAAATGCGAGGGGAATGCTCTCTAGGGTTCGGGAACGACGCGAACTACCCCCGCTTGAAAGTGCGTTATATCGACTAGAGGGGGGGTCAATAGACGATTTTTATGAAAGTCTTCAAAACGTGAAAGTTATGAAGACAAACAGTAGAGATATGCCTATTACTATGCAGCGGAAGTTAGACTACACTAGGCAAGCCATGGTCAAGTATCAACAGAGTGAAAGCACAGTGACAAATAGCTGAAGTGTAATTAGGATCATGTAGGAAGATACTATGAAACCAAACAGATCATACACTTACGTTGTGAAGACAAAAGATAGAACAGACACGCAATGACTTCACAATGAGTGATCAGTAAGTAAAAGGAAGTGAAGATGAAACCAGTGACTCGTTGAAGACAATGATGTGTTGGACCAGTTCCAGTTGCTGTGACAACTGTACGTCTGGTTGGAGCGGCTAGGTATTTAAACCTTAGGACACACAGTCCCGGACACCCAGTCCTGAACATGCAGCTCAGGACACCAAGTCCTCACCGTATTCTCCTTGAGCTAAGGTCACATAGTCCTCGCCCAATCACTCTGGTAAGTCTTCAAGGTAGACTCCCAAACCTTCACAGACTTCGTTCACTGGCAATGCACAATGTCTCTTGGATGCTCTGAACGCGACGCCTAACCGTCTGGGGATGCACAGTCCTCAAGTGTAATAAGTCTTCAGATCACACAGACAAGAAGACTTAAGTGATGCCCAATGTACTCTGGCTCTGGATGGTTAGGGCTTTATCCTCGCAAGGAATTCTCTCTCTCAAAGGCTTCGAGGTGGGTTGCTCTCAAACGACAAAAGCCGTACTCTCAATCTGAGCAGCCAACCGTTTATGGTTGTAGGGGGTGGGCTATTTATAGCCACTTGGCAACTCGACCTGATTTGTCCGAAATGACCCTGAGTCACTAAGGAACCGACACGTGTCTCAACGGTCAGATTTCAAACTCTCATGGCAACTTTACTTGGGCTACAAGCAAAGCTGACTTGTCCGGCTCTGGACAAGATTCGCTCTCATTGTCTTCACTCGAAGACATAGGTTTTTGGTTTAGGCATCACTTCAGTCATTCTGACTGGTTCTCCTGGACCCCACTTAACAGTACGGTGGTTCCTATGACTCAACACAAAAGAAAAAGAACTACGAAAGATCTAAGTCTTCGAGCTCCATAGGCTTCATAACGTGTCTTCTTTTGTCATAGTCTTCAATGTGAATATCTTCATATACCACCTTTGACTTCAATGTCTTCATACATTTTTAGGGGTCATCTCTGGTAGTAAAACCGAATCAATGAGGGACTTCTACCTGTGTTATCCTGCAATTCTCACAAACACATTAGTCCCTCAACTAGGTTTGTCGTCAATACTCCAAAACCAACTAGGGGTGGCACTAGATGCACTTATAATCTCCCCCTTTTTGGTGATTGATGACAAACTAGTTGAAGTTTTCAACGGGGAATATAGTCTGTGAAATTGTAAAGGATAAGGAATTGTCTTCATAAGTTGTACGGGCTCCCCCTGAAGATGTGCATATAAGTTAATTTGCTTTTGGAATGCAAATGCACATGGCAGGTTGTACTTGTGGAGATCCACTTCAGCTTATGATGACAATCCACTATGCATGTGAAAATATATGAAGATAATGACATGCATAATGGAAAATGGACGTCTGCAGAATGAGATAAGTGTGGAATTTATCATCGCACATGCGGAATTTATCTTCGCAAAACAGGGTGGCAAACAAGTAGCAGACGACCATCTGGTTTAAGTGTTACAACTCATAAGAACCAAATGTAGCAAAGAAAACGAGAGTTGTAAGCACGAAGCAAAATATAAGGCACCCGCCCATATGAACCCGCTTGAAGACTATCATTCTCATATGCTTCTCCCCCTTTTGTCAGTAATGACCAAAAAGGTTTGAAGACAGAGAGTCTCTACTCGTTCCCATGAGGAGTAGTTGAAGTACCAGGGTTGTTGGCGTTGTTTGGCGGTGTAGAAGAGCTTGGAGGTGCTGAAGCAGGTGGCGGTGAGGTAGCATCGTCTTCTTCATCAATGATTCTGGCAGTGACTGTGGCGGTAGATGAAGAAAACTCAGAGTCTTCAAGAGATGGAGTCCCCAGCAGCACAGCTCTTCGAAGTGGTGTGGAGTCAAATTTGAATCTTTCAATGAAGCCATCCTCTTGAAGATCAGCTTCAGAAAGCATCATCGTTAGCCCTTTCCATGTGCGGCGACAGGTTTCATGGGCAACGAAAGCGTTCTTGGTGGCAAGATTTCGGATGCGATTTACATCCACCAAGAGGCTTTTCATCTGTCTCTTCAACCAGTCATGATGCCTATCCTGCTTTTGATGAAGGGCCACAAGAAGCTCTCGGTCGTTGAGAACACGAGTGCGCTTCTTGGGTCTTGAAGCAGTGGCACTGTCAGTGTCTTCAGTTGAAGCAGGGTGTGGCGCACGTGTAGTGCCAGCCAAAGGATACACCCTGGAGATGGCTTCAACACCTTCAACGTTCTGAGTGAAGCTCTGGTGTTCTGCATTCTGAAGACTCAAAGGTTGCTTGGCAGGCTCAGGATATATAGCTTCAGCAGAGGTATCCACATCTGGCAAGAAGATCCGATGGTTGCGGGCTGAGGGCTGATATGAGATCGCAGAGTGAAGCTTGATCAGTCTCATTACCCAAGGAGCATAGAATTTCAAACCAAGTAAATCTGAGCCTGATGCCTAGGTATTACTTGTCACAGTTGGCAAGTAATAGCTAGGCAGAAAAAAGTTAGTTGGCTTATTTGATGTCTAGTTTGCACAAGGTTTACTGCCCAGTTGGCTGCATCATTGTACTAGTTGGTTGTCCACATCTTCTAACTATGTTTTTTTGTTGTATTTCCTGCCACAGGGCAAAAATGGTTATAATAGGAGGAGATGCGGATGGCAATGAAGGAGATGTATTTTTTTCACTTTTTTTTCTTTTGTTTTTGAGTTGTTTTCAACTTATGCATGTATGCTAATGTCTTCTTTTTTTCATGTTTTCTTTTGGTTGCTTAATCAGCGTTCTGGAAGTCAGCCGCTTCGCCGGAACTCGAAGCGTCCTGCTAATCGCTAGCCACGACCTGCGCAGAGTGTTGAGCAGGGAGAGGATGTTGAGGTAAGTGGCATGCTGATGACACAAGTCCAATTTTTTTGGTTTTGTTTGGGTCATATAACATTTTTTTTGTTTTCTCCCATGGTCATGTTTTTTATTTTTTTCTTAGGATGCTGATTAGTTCCGTGTTGTAAAGCGGACTAGACGTGCAACACTTGGTAAGGGAGCTGAGTCATCTTCTAGGGTAAGTAAAATCTTGAATATAAGTGTTTTTCTCGCTTTTTTAGATAGTGATGAAATTATGCAGCAGTTCGCACCACTATTTTTGTTTTTAGTTTGTCAATAACAACCTTTTGTAGTTGTGGCATCTTTCATAGTTGACATCAGTGGTCATTTTTGTGTGCAGACAGCAGTTGTTGGAGAAGCTGTCGCATCTTCCGCAGCAGATGCTGAGGTATGTGGGTTTTTTGTGTGTGTTTATGATCTATTTGAATAGTTCTTTGCAAACCTTTTTTTAGTTGCTGTTTTTCTTGTTTGCAATATCATTTTTTATTGTTGCACATCCACTAGAACTTTTTGTAGCTGCCAGGTCTCGTACTTTTTTTATTTTTTTTGAAGGTTGCACACTGGCAGTGTTGCAGTTGTCCTCATGAGCTGTATTAGTTGCACAAATACATCATATTAGTTGGCATGATCCATTTTATGAATATATAGCTCATTCTAGTACTGATCCAAATGATGATTGCTAGTTTTTTTTCATTCTTGTTTTTCTCTTGTGTTTAATTTTTCTGTAATGTTTTCATTTTCTCATCAACAGGCCAGCGGTGAAGGAGTTGAGGTGGCTGCAGGGGAAGGTGTGGAGCGACCATCACAAGCAGGCAGGATAAGGGCATCACCAGCGCGGTTTGCAAATTTCAACGGCTCTCTAACCCCACCACAGAAGTCAGAGCTAGTTTCAAGGTTGTTCGGGGGGCTATTGAACTTATCAGACACACTTCCAGCAGACCTCACTAAGTTCCTGGTGCAGTCCTATCAGCCACAGACCTCTGAAATGGTTTTCCCAGGAAGGGGAAGGATCCGTGTCGATGCTGACAGTGTTCAGAGGGTATTTGATTTCCCAAACAGGGGTCAAAAAGTCAGATATTTAGTTGACAAGGATGCCACTAGGAGATTCAGAGAGGCTTTCAACATAACTGGAAATTCTCATCCCCAGATCACTACATGGCTCAAGATGATTCAGGATATGGCTGGAAGAACAGATGCCACATTCTTTATGGCATGGCTTGCGGTTGCCTTCAGCACTTTTCTAGCACCAACCACGGCCTTAAAGCTCAGCCCAAAGTGTTATGAACTTGTGCTAGATCATCAAATGCTAAAGAATACAAACATCCGCCTCTTTGTAGCAGAACACATTAATGAAGCTTTCCGGAACATGGACTAGGAGAAGCAAACTGTCTGCTACTGCTTGTATCACTTGATGGTTAGTGAAAACGACCACTTTTTCCATCTGTTCTTGTTCTTTCTGTGTAGATATAGTTTGCTGAAATACTAATAACAATAACTGAACTTGGCTTTTTTTCTTTTTGTTTGGGTCTGGTGCAGATACTATACCTTGATGCGCTCGTACATGACATCCCAGTAAGCAACTGCGCGATACGATGGAATGCATGGGATAGCACTCTAATTGCCAAGGTGATCAAGAAGGATATTATCTCTCCTGGTGTGTTCGGCAAATTACAAGTGAGTTCTTTTTTGTTTTTTTCCAACAGTGTCTTCCTTCTATGTTCTTTTGATGTCTGGTCACTTTTTTGGAAATTGCACAGAAAACTGTTATCAGTTGGCACAACAATGCATGTAGTTGCACAGCTTGTAGCTTTAAGTTTGGCAATCTGCACACATGTTCATTTTAAATTGGCACACCATCTTTTTTAAGTTGCATAGTTTTACTAATCTTGTTGCACATATGTGTTGCATCAGTTGGTAGAAACTTTTTTTTAGATGCCATGTGGGTTGCACAATTTTTATGTCTTTGTTCAGTTGCATATATGTATAGTTGAATTTGTCTACCCCAGTATCTTGTTGTAGTTGCACAGGTTGTAATGTGTGATTTCGTTCAATATACAAATCTATTTTGATAACCTTTGTTATTTTCTGTTTCTCTTTTTTTTCCGCATCGGCTTAAAGAGGAGTATAGAGGCACGGAGCAGACACCACTGTTTGGTGGAATTTTGCAAGCTGAAGCATTCGTGGCATCCAAGTTACCAATAACCTACAATCCGCAGGTTACTGTTTTGCATACAGAAACTTGTACCACTTACCAATTTTTTTCTATTAGCTGGGATGTATGTTCAGTTGGACATGTATAACTTTTGTAGTTGTGAGAATAAAGAATTCAGTTGGCTGTGATGTATGTTCAGTTGCACATATAAGCTTCTGTAGTTGCACATGTTCTTTTGGACAGTCAAAGTGTTCATTTACAACCATTGTCATCAACTTTTGGCAGAATGCATGTTTTTTAGTTTGTGACACAGTGCATGTGTAGTTGGCTAGAATCATGTTTTTAGTTGGCCAGAAAGTGTGTATTAGTCATTTTTGCTTATCACATCATGGTCAGTTACAGACATTTTTACTTTTTATTTTTTCTAACTGAATCAGTACTGAATCTTTTTGTGTTGATGCAGAAAAAGTCAAAGATTGCGAAAGTGGTCAATGAGCTATGCAAGGCTGTAACAGGTTGGCACCTTCATTCAAGCAGTTGCCAAGATCGATGACGAGGAACCAGATATTGATCCTTACGTACAGCAGCCATCAATGCAAACTGGAGCGTCATGCCATGCTCCAAAAAGAAAGAGACGGGGATCAACTATACAGGAAGAAGAAGAGTTTGTTGAGGATGAGTCAGAAGAAGATGAGGAAATGGAAGCAGCGATAGATGCTGACGGCGAGGAGGACACAGATGCGGATGAATCAGAGGAGGAGGACAAGGATGAGGATGACAATGAAGAAGATGCAGAGGAGGAGGAGGAGGAGGAAGAGGAAGATGAGGAGGAGGAGGAGGACAAACAAGAAGAGGACAAAGGAGAGGAGGAGGACAAGGAAGACGATAGTAAGGCAGAGGAGGAGGAAGAAGAAGGTGAGGCCAAAGAGGGGGACGGGGACAAAGGGGCAGGAGTTGATGGTAGTGAGAGGGGAGAAGACAAAGGCGCAGCAGCTGATGGCAGTGAGAGGGAAGAAGACGATGATGAAGAAGACGAGGATGGTTATGGTGATGATAAAGGGGATCCAATGGAGGCAGCGACAGCAGCGATGACGATGATGATGACAACGCCCCTTGTTCTGGTGGTATAGATGGCAACACATCCAGGAGGACTAGCACTTCTGCCACCCCTGCCAGCAGCAGCAATTCATTGAGTAGCAGGAGCACACTACAGATGTTGATTGACAAAACTTGCTGGAAAGACAAGGATTTGCCGAAGTCAAAGAAAAATGACTAAGCAGAGTCTCAGGGCAGCATTGATATGTTCAAGCTATGCAACTTGAAGCCAGCTTTGCCAACCACCTTTCCCGTGCCAGATTTCAGTGACAAAGATATGTGTGAGAAGATCAACTTTGCCATTGACAAGAGCCTGTTCTTATCAAGTGATGCTGAAAAGAATCAAATTGACATGGAGGAAGCAGGAAAGGGTCTTGACTGGGTTCATTCAAAGGAAAAATACAAGGAATATTTAAAGCAGCTCCCAGACCTAAGTTCCAGCAAGAGCAAGGCAGCATCCATGGCAAACCCTCACGTAGTCCAGAAGCGTAAAGCAGTTTCAATGAAGAAGAATCTGCAGTTGCCTCAAACCAAGGAGAAGATGATGAGTGCAGATGCTGAAGTAAATATGGTCAAGGAAGCTGTGCTTCAAACTGATATGCCAACTGTAGTGAGCAGAGAGCCAACCAATGTCACAGAAGTTCAACAGATCAAGGGGAAGACTCCCCTTTCAACAGTTCCACCAAAACCACCTAAGGAGAAGATTGTCAAGTTTGACAGGGGCACAAAGGGGGAAGAGGCCACAAAAGGTTTGGGGTTCAGAGACGAGAGAGAACTGCGAGCCGCAGCCATTGATGCAGGGGTGCTAAGTTCTGCTAGGTCGCTGCCAACTCAGACTGAAAAGATGCCAACTACAGATACCAGTGTGCCAACTAATGTGTCAGTTAGCAGCATGGTCACAGTCAAAACCACCACAGCTGGTCAGGAAGGCACCACTGCAACTGCAAGCCCCAAGGTGCCTACTCATAGAGATGCTTCAATGCCAAACACAAAAGGAGGTGATCCAACTATCAAAGTGCCGTCCCCAAGAGCTGACTTTCAACAACCATTAACACAAGAGGAGGTGTTCAACATTATAAATAGGTGCAAGCCTCCAAGGCCGCCAACTACAACACTATTGCGAACCAAGTTAGTGAACGATGCACCCGTGTTTGTGCCGCAAGGAGATGCCCTGGTCCTTGAGCCCTTACGAAGATCAAAGTCTTATCATGGTGACGGGTTCTGCGATGCACCATCTTTTGACCTCGGCATAGATGGTGATGCTCCAGCACCTGCTCCAGCAGCATAAACAGATTTCTGGTTTTCGCTAGAATAGACGTCTCAATTGCCAGGATGCATTTTTCCACTTGGCCAGCATACATATTCAGTTGGACATTCAATGTTTTTAGTTGGCTAGAATAGATGTCTCAGCTGGCCAGATTGCATTTATTTCAGTTTTTGGCCAACATGCATGTTCAGTTGGACAGTTAATGCATTTAGTTGGCTAGAATAGATGTCTCAGTTGGCCAGGATACATTTTCTCAGTTTTTGGCCAACATGCATGTTTAGTTGAGCAAAAAACATGTTTTTTATTTGCACATATACTACAGTTTTTCTAAAATGTTCACTCACAAACATGTATTGCCAAATATACATGTTTACTTGGTCAGGATACATGTTTTTTAGTTGGCTAGAAAACACGTGGGGTACAATGCATGTTTTAGATTTGGCTAGCATGCATGCCGAGTTGCCAGAATATAGGTTCAGTTGGCTAGGATGCATGTTCAGTTGCACATTTATGAATTTTTCGTTGCACATATCTATTGGGCAGTCAATTTTTTGTTCATTTTGCAAACAATAACTAGAAGTTGGTAGAATGCATGTTTAGTTTTTGGCTACAATGCTTTGTTGAGTTGGCTTTAATCATGTTTTAATTGGCCAGAGAACTTGTTTTTAGTTGGCTTGTTTAACACATCCAGGTGGTAGAAACTTGTTTGGCATGCATCAAGTAGTTTTTCACATGTTTAACACATCCAGCAGTAACATCAAGTAGGCTGGTGTGATGTGCCAGATTCACCTCTTTTTTGAAGCAGTTTCTTCATGGATTTGTCCTAGATTCATGGAGAAGGGGGTTTACATATGCCTATGCAGTAGAAGAAAGGGGGAAGTGAAGAGGGGCAGAGGGGGCTTACCTACTTGATCTTACTGCCTGGTATGGCTCTGACCACCCTGCCCTTTAGATCTTCTTTTTTGAAGCAGCTCCTTCTACTTTGGGGCTCCCATGACGGCTGTGTAGGAGGAGGAAGAAGGATTGGGGGCGATTCTGTTGGATTTGCTTCTGTCGTGGAGAAGAAGAAGAAGGCAGCGTGGGAGCGGCTGAGGCGTGGGGGCGAGCGGGGGCGTGGGTGCGAGCTGAGGACAGCTGGCCACATGGGGCGTTTTCTGTTTGGTGGCCGCTTGATCGGTTTGTTTGGTGACCGGTCGATCGGTCGGTTTGATGGCCCCTTATTTTTCTGTTTCATGGGGGATAGAGGGTTTTCCTTTTCAGCCGGCCGCTCGGTTGCACTAGTGGACAGCCGACCGTTCACTAGACACGTCCAACAACTACAGTACTAGCTAGTGATTGTCCTGGTGCCAAGCTGACAATGACACTCCTTTTGGTTGCCAGGACAGGATCTAGCTGCTGCAGATGCCGTTGATTGTGATCTAGTAACGATGGTGCCCTGATCGCGAGTTTACAGAACATTTACCCCATCGCTTGCATCCTACTAGTACTTTATAAATGAGCTGTGAAGTATTTCCTCCGTCTCAAAATAATTACCTTAACTTTGTATTAAGTTAAGACACTTATTTTGTTGGGACGGAGGGAGTACGACCCGAGCGGTCGATCAAGGCTCCACCACGACAGTCAAGCATGCACGTAGCCTAGCAGTTTGTTTCTGGTGTACTTTTACATGAGTTTTAACATAAGATCTCACAAGTATAGCATCGATCAAGCCTTAGTCGAGTAAGATTTAGCAAGAGTGATAAAATAAGTCCACGATGCAGAGCTCGTGTGACAGTGACGCCCCGCGTCGCTGCCGATGCTGCGTTGGCTCGTAGCTTATGGACTCACTGGAGCGTCGGCTCTGAGAATCAAGTCATGCTCACTGTCACCGTGGTTGTACGCCAACAAGTCGCCGAGCGATGTCGTCCGTCGAACTTTATACCGTCGTCAGTCGTAACGACCCACAAGAGGCATGCATGCGTGTGTGGCAGAAACAGGACAATGGGGCTATAGTAAGCATCCAGTGGAGAAGTTTTACGTGGCCTCGTCGACAGGGACCCGGTGAGATGCCGGCTGGTGCCCTTCTCAACAACTACGGCCTGTTTTGGGCCATGTTTGTACTGTATTTATTTACTTATATACACCAACCAGCAAATCATTGTCGATCGCTGCCTCCTCGCAATAAGTCGGCACCACACGTCCCCGCCTGACTTGTTGAGTACGTACTACCTTTGCCTGGGTTTATTGGTCTTTTTCATATTTTGTGCCCAACTTTAATTATAGATTTGACTAACAAATTGTAAGTTAATGTCAAAAAAAAAATATTGTTGAATATTTGAAAGAGGTTTTCATGATACTATTTTTAGGGTATATAATTTAACTTTGAGATGTGCTTCGGTAGACAACACCTCCCCCCCCAAAAAAAACGTAGAAGGGTATAATGCTTATACAGAAGAAATGTATACCCACCTCCTATCGTACTGTATAGACCGACGTATGTATACCCGCACGCATGCAAAATAAAAGGCCGCCGCGCGTGTACGGTAAAAAAGGCGTCTGGACGATCTTCTCGCCTGCTCGGCGATCACGCTCGTCACGTTCCATTTTTTGAACTGTCCGATCGCTGCCGCGGCCGATCACCGCCACTTGAACCCCATCCGACGCCGCATCTCAACGTCGCCGTCCGACGGCGCCTCCGCTGCGACTGACCGCGCTGCCGTCCCCCGTCGTGGATCCGGCCCGTGCCTAAAGGCACGTCGACCTACGCCGGCGACGTCTACACTGCGGCCTTCGTCTTGCATCTCACCCTCGTCTTGCACGTCGCTGCCGGCTAGACCCCTGCCTGAAGGCCCGTCGTCCTACGCCGGCAACGTCTACACCGCGGCCCAAGGTTTGCCATCTAATCTCGTCATCTAAACCTAGCATGCTAGACGATGGAAGTGATGAGTTCATGTAGTGATCTAGGGTTTAGGGTTCATGTAAACATGTTGTCGCAGCGGCGCCTCCAGGGACGACCGCATGATGTAGAGAGCTAGTGTTGCACTTGGGCTATATCCACTGTACGAAACTTAACAGATGATAAATTTTCAATGTTGTGCAGTTTTGCGAGTTAGGCATGTTTCCACGAACGAACAAACCTCATTCACGGGGGATGAGAATGGTATTGATAAGGTGACTCGGAGTGATAGTGATAAAGATATTTTTAACGAAGATGATTACATCAGCGACAACGATTCGGTCTCGTCATATGCCAGCAAATGTTGAAAACGTAAGTGACGTGTATTTTGATTTCATTTTTGAGTTTGCAAAGTATGGCTGGGCTAACTATTTATCTATGTATACAAATTTGCAGGAAGATGTGGATGTTGACAACGTGCAAAATAGTTTTGCAGGAATCATTCGCAGACAACTTGAGCCAGGTTCGTTGATAGATGTTGTACATCCATCAATAGTATGGATTAAATGATAGTAATTGACATATATATGTTCATATGAATTTTGTAGGAGGAGTCAGATGGTTCTAGCGGTGATCACGATGAGGGAGGGATCAACATTGAGGAGGCTCGAAGGCAGCAGCACATGCTGGAGACACATTGGAAGGTCATGGCTATGACCTTTCGGTCGCAAGGGGATGCGTACATATTGTACAACAATCACGCCAAAGAGCATGGGTTTAGCATTAGGAAACAGAAGGTCAAACGAGGTGCTTCAGGAATGATACGATACCGGCGGTTTCTTTGCTCCTGGGCAGGGAGAAGGCAGAGCAAGTTCATAACCATGAAGGGCCGCAAGCGCGGGCTTAGACCGGAGACTCGTTGCGACTGCGGTGCACATATCGTGGTGAAGCTGGACAGAGAACGTGGTGTTTGGTTCATCGTGTCATTCGTGGATGATCACAACCACGCGATCGCTCGGCCCGACAAGGTCTGTTTTCTGTGGTCGCACAGATGGATTGGAGATGGCAAGAGGGCGGAGATATTGGTGATGGAAGCGGCCGGGATAAGAAATCATATAATAATGGACAACTTCATCAGCAGGTACGATTCGTACGATAAGTGCGGGCTTATCAGGTGGGACATTTATAATCTATGCTGCCGAGAGAAAATAAAACTCATTGCAAATGGTGATGCTGACACGACAGTTGGAATTATGAGGAGCAGAAAGGAGAAGGACCTTGAGTTTTTTTAAGTACTCCCTCCGTCCGAAAATTCATGTTGTAGCTACATTTTGCAGAAAACCCCTCTATCTTATACCGACAGAACCCGCAGTCCCCGTTCCCCTCCGACTGCGCAGCTCGCCCACGCTCGCTCACCCCCTTGTCGGCGACGCCTCGCAGCTCCCCCACGCTGAGCCGCGGCGCCGCTCGCCCGCGCAACTCCCCCGCCCAGTTCTCTCCTCCCTACCCTGCAAATCCTGCTTCCGCCGCGCCACAGCTCCCCCGCGAAGCTCAAGGAACGGCTTTGCCCCTTCCTTGAGTCCCTCGTCGCCATGGCTTGCGTCCTCCTTCCTTCTCCATGGTGAGCTCCTCCCTGCTGCCTCCATCCATGTCCGCCATCGAGCAGGCCATGGTGGCGGCCAGATCCACGCCTGCTCGTCAGGAGACGGACGCCATGGAGCTGTTCATCAAGGTCCTACCTTGGTGAGTGCTGACGCCAAGCAGGCGTGCTCCGCCGGTGAGTCGCTCTAGAAGGTACCAAATCGAGCTGAGTATGACTCCTTGGATGCGGTATGCCGTAGTGATTGGGGGAAGTGATCGATTATGTGCGTGCAGGAGCTTGAGGAGATGGGTGTGCCGGTGTGTCAAGATCTGTCGCTGGTGTGCTGTAAGGAGTAGAATTCTGAATTTAAGTTGGAGACAACATTTCTGAACCTTGTTTTATTCTGAATCATTTAAGTTGGAGTACTTTGATTGGAAATTCGTATGGACTTTGATTGGAAATTCTTCACAATCTGAATTTTCAGGTATAAAACTGGGCTTTACACAACTGGGTGTTTTCAGGTACTCCATCAGAGGAGCAGCTCTTCCATGGGGTCCAACAGCGTTTCCAGTCACAGGTATACGTATTATCTGAAACTATGTACTCCTCCTTGCGACGAGCCAGACGACACAAGCAAAGGCTCCCCCTTGCAAACTCGACGGCAGCGCCTGCTGTCTTCTTCGCAGGTCAATTCCAAGATGTTTAGTGATGTCAATTCCTTACTGCAAATTACTCCAAAATGTGGTGGATCCTGTGTAAATTGTGGTGTGTCGGGAGTAGGTCTATGCTTCATTTTTCTCTGAATTGTGGTGTGGTTGGTATAGAATGGTGTAGGCACTGCATTTTCAGCAGTTTCTGATCATGATCATGCATTATGCATCTACTGAATGCATCCAACGTTTTTGAAAGTAGTCTTTGACCATGACCATGATCAGCAGCAATTTAGAAAGAAAAATTCAGTAAACAAAATTCTGTTAGTCCCATCATTTAAATTCAGTAGAAAAATTCAAATCAATGTTGTTGTTGTACAGAATGCTCAACAACAATCAGTAAGATCTTAGTAATACTCATGCAACAATAATTAGTAAGATCTCAATCTTACTAAGATCTTCTTGCAATCTTTGTTTACAGCAGTACGAAGAGATCTCAATCTTACTAAGATCCTGTTCGTGGGCGGGTTAGTGGCTGTCGACCACAACCACCACCACCAGTAGCCGGCGGCCGAATCGGGGGCGAAGTGGACCAGCGCTGCGGCGGTGGGCGGCAGAATTGGGGGCAAAGTGGACCAGAGTGGCGGCGGTGGACGGCAGAATCAGGGGCAAAGTGGACCAGCGCAACGGCGGTGGGTGGCGGAGGCCCTGCTCGTGGGTGGGCGGCGGAGGTCCTCCTGGGCGGACTCGTCGGCGGTGCAGGGCCTGTTGTGGGTGGCCTCCTGGGCGGGCTCGTCGGCAGAGCAGGACCTGCTTGGGCAACGGGCGGCTGGCCATGGCGCCGCGCGGGCGACGGACGGAGGAGGAAGAACGAGATGGAGACTTATTTGTCAGAGCTTTAGAAGTTTAAGGGCTTTTCTGCAAAAACATCATTGTACTGTGCGTGCGACATGAATTTCAGGACGAAGGGAGTATGTGCTTAATAAGGAAGGGCGGCTGAAGAGTATGTTCTAATGCAATTTGAAGTATTCCATTCGTTTTAAAATAAGTATGTCAACTTCATACTAAGTTAAGACATTTATTTTGTTCCCCGCAAAAAAAAAGACATTTATTTTGTTGGGACGGAGAGAGTATGAGCCGAGCGGTGGATCACCACGACGGTCAAGCATGCACGTAGCCGGCTGTTTTTGATGTTATTTTAGATGGGTCTTGATGTAAGATCTCACGAAGGAAGAATATACTTAACCCAAGATTGATAAAGTAAGTCCAGGATGCTGAGCTCGTGTGACAATGACGCTGCCGATTGCTCCGTTGGCTCGTAGCTCACTGGACGGAGCGTGGGCTTGTGAGAATCAAGTCATGATCACTGTCACCGTGGTCCCGAACTGCCCGCCGAGCGATGTCGTCCATGAAACTTTATAGCGTCGTCAGTCGTGACGACCCACAGGAGGCATGCATGCGTGTGTGTGGCAGAAACAGAAACAGGGCTACGCAGTGGAGAAGTTTTACATGGCCTCATCGACGCGGACCGACGAGTGCCTTCTCAACAACTACGGCCTGTTTTGGGCCATGCTTGTACTGTATTTTACTCTAGTTATTTATTGACTTACACCAACGAGCAAACAAATCATTATCGATCGCTGCCTCGTCGCAATAAGTTGTAGTATGACTTGTGGTACGTACTGCGAGGCACTGGTGGCTTTTAAGAACCAGTGAACCACGACGACTTGGAGTACTTTCTTTTCCAAATGAAAGGTTAAATTACGGTCTTTGTTCGGATGCGCACACAACTACTCTGTTTTAAAACGCCGTGTATATTAGAGCAAGTTAATAGTACAGCTAGTTGCGGACGCGGATTTGATGAACATGGGTGCGCGCGCACCCTTTATGAATAGTAAATTCAAAAAATGCTAGAAAAAAATAAAAATATGTGAATTTATTTTTTAATATAGTCAACCGGTATACTTGTGTATGTATTTTCATGAAGAAATCACATCCGTGATAATCTAGGCAAAAATGACAAAATCGAAGCTAATGGAAGCTATATTAAAAAACACCGTTTAATGAATAGTATGGTTGCATTTGTATTTTCTTCACTAGGAATATCATTGGTGTCAATACATCATGAAACTTCACACGTGAGTAAAATGATCGACTAAGGTTCATAATGTGAAATTCCAGAAAATTTTAATTTTTCTATAGTATTTTTTATGAATTTACTATTCACGTGGGTGCGCGCGCATCCATGTTCACCTTTGTATTTTCAAGCTCGCTGCCATCTATGACGGCTCATACAATAGTATGGACTATAAGGTTGGCTATGACATTAATACTTTTTCTTTATTTTCTCTCTTATCTACCTTAACATTTATTGTATTTGTCTAAGAATAGGCATATAGTTAGGTTCTTGCATGAGAGTCCACTTTCCTTATTTTTTTCACATCTCTCTTCTTCACATAGACAAAAATACCATGTAAGCGGGTTGTAAGCATACTATTGTACTTGCTCTTAGTAGTTTTTTCAAGTCAATCAATCATCTCTATGTTTGATCAAATTTATAGGGGAAAAACAAACAAACATTCACTATACAAAATTAGTATTCATTAGATTCAACATGAAGTCATCAATGTCGATGGTTCCTATAATCTCGATCAAACATGGACATGCATGTTCGACTTTAAAAAAAACCTAATGTGCGCTACATTTAAAAACGGAGGGAGTTTTAAAGTTGGTGTAAAAGTGATGGGACCAGAAAATGCAATAAACATATTACCTTATATGGACAACAATGGTAGAACCAATTCATGACAAATCAAGGCCAAAACATCGACGATGTGGTGGGATGGCCACATGTGAATTTCGATCTGGACACTGCGTTGCGCAGAGGGTATTACGACACTGGACCCAATTGATATTGTCATCGTCGACCAACTCCTCCTTCACGATGGACTAGAAGTGGTGGACATAGACGGACCAGGCGACGACGCGGATTGGATCCGGTTCTCTTTCGGATCCATCATCCTAGTGTGGTGGGACGCTGGGCCAAGCGGCCACCATGGCTGGCATCTGGCACTCATTCTCCGCCTCCATCATCTTCTTGCCCATTGCGTCGTCTGATGGAGTTGTGGTTTTTGACGGCTGTGGAAAAGGGTGGAGCGTATGGATGGGGTTCGGGGAGAGGGAAGCCAACCGACTTAAAAGCTGAAGTAGGCTTCTCGAATGACGCGTCGGCCGGTTCGGCTTCAATGCGGGCAGGTGGCTGGCCACTGAGGCTGTGTTAATGTGGCGAGGGTGTTAGAGCTAGCATAGGTTTCATACGGGACCGGATTGTCACATGCTATGTGGTGAACATCCGAACTCCCGAAGACCGCCCTTCGGTTTAAGGCTGGCCTCAGGAATCTCAAACATGGTACCGATCCAGCCCAAAATGAGAATCCGCGATCATCATGTCTGGACTGGTTGTGCCGTGTTGGAGATGCCTTAGTCAACTGAGATGATCATGTCCCATTTTACTCAGCATGAAGTCAAACTTCACAAAGTTTGACTAACTTTATAAAAAATATATCAACATTCATAATACGAATCAATATCATTTGATTCTTCAATGAACTTAATTTTCAGACTGTGTTACTTTAGTGTTGTTAATGTTATTTTTTCTACCGTAAATATAGTTAAATTTTATGAAGTTTAACTTGAGACACAAATCTTATACACAGAGTAAAAACTAACAGTGATTGTCCCAGCTAAAGTGACAGGGACACTCTTTTTTGACGGCCAGGACAGGTTCTAGGTGGCCAATAGTACTACTCTATTTCGTAGCTCCAGAGGTCGTTGATCCTGATCTAATAACAAGATCCTGAATTTACGGAGCATTTTTAGCCGTGGCTTGCACTTGATTAGTTTCTCAATGGGCTGTCACGGTTCATGACCGATACCTAGTACAGCTTACACTAAAGCCGACAACGAAACTCCAAAAAGGTAGCACACCTTTTCTCTTCTGAACCACTCTTCTGTACTTATCGACTCGCCGGACTGGACAAAGGCTTCGTGGCGAAAGGCCGTTGATAGTTATCCTATCACTATCAGGGTATCAATCAGCAGAGCAGGTACGCCGTCTCCTACTCTCCTGCAATTTACAAGTACGGAGTACTCCCTCCGTCCGGAAATACTTATCCTTGAAAATGAATAAAATGAATGTATCTATAACTAAAATAAGTCTAGATACAACCATTCTAAGACAACTATTTTCAGACGGAGGGAATACTTTACAAACAAGCTTTGAATTACAGTGCAATGCAATCCAGGCCGTCCAATGATCGACCATCGCATCGCTATCGCCTGATGATCGCATCACCGGCCAGCAGATTCTACTCGCTCCATTCTTTCCCGTAAAACCTTTTCAACAGTTGACATTGAATTGTTTTGAGCTTTAAATTATGCAAACGTCTACTCTCTTCATTCCAAATTACTTGTCGCAAGTACGGATGTATCTAGATGCATCTTAGTTCTAGATACATCCATTTCTACGACAAGTAATTTGGAACGAAGGGAGTAATACAAATGAACAGAGTGAGTATGTCCGTTGCTGAGACGTGTGATCCCCAGGCCAACCTGCCCACGAAACCTAACAACTAACAACTACGTATTTTTTGCTGCAAGTCTACCACGCCGAGCTCATGTGACAGCGACGACGCATCGCTGCTAACCGATCTGTTGGCTCGTACTTACTACTCCCTCTGTAAAAACGTTTTATATTATAGGACGAGGAAAGTAACTTATAGACGGGAGCATCGGTTTGTGAGGCTTTGATCACTGTCGATCGCTGCCTCCTCGCGACAGGTACGTACCACACGTCTTTGTGGCTGCACTGCTCACATTAATTGACCCTTTCAGATACTCTCTCCATTTTACAATGTAGTGCTTATTTTATCTTCATGTTTTAACTTTAACCATAAATTTAACTACCAAAACTGATTGTAGCGGGAGCAAAAATTATATTAATGCATTCGTATTCGAAAGAAGTTTTCAATTATATAATTTTTTCTCCCGTCGTAGTTGGTCTCATTGGTTAAATTTATGGTCAAAGTTAGACCTCAGAAAACGCGGGCGCACTATATTTTGAATGAGTTAAAAGCACTAGGAGTCCTAGAACTTGCTCTCAATGTGATGCTTTAGTCCTACAACTTGAAATTCGACCCTAACCAGTCCCTCAACTTGCATAAAATGTGCAAATTTGGTTCTGACGAATTAGAGAGCGCCATGTGGACGTGTGGGTGCATACCCGGTCAGCGCGTGCTCTTTTGCAAAAAGGCCCCTGGCGTTGCTGTGAATCAACCCGCACAAATGAGCACTTTGGGGTGTACAGATCAAGGCGTTACATTTGTAGAATAGCCACAGATAATTCTGTATACTCCTCTTTTTTGGATGTAGATACCCTGATTAATTTTACACTCTTTGGGGTGTTCATAATAATGCAAAAGATCTTTACATTCAGACTAGCTTGTTTGTAAACTAAAAAAAAGCTTGTTTGTAGCTTGGATGATGCTGGTTAGCAAGAAGTCGAGATTAAGCAGGCCGTCAGTGGGGAAATAACTAAGTGGTAAAGTCACTCAAAACAGGTCATGAGGAGTACAGATCAAAATGATGATTTATAAGCTCGCACACAAGAAAGGGTAAATCCTCTGAATGTTTCAGGCACAGAAGCTAACGGGAGCAGTATCCGAGTGCTCTGACGGCGCATAGAAGGTGGGTTTCAGGGCATCTGCCCGCCGCCGACGCCCTGCTCGTCGCCGCCCCCCCGGCCCTGCGGCCTCCCAGAGCTCTAGTATTTCGACGCGCCGGTTGGTCCGCTTCCTGATCTTGATGGCCACGTCCTGCGGGCTGAAGGCGCCCCAGACGCTCACCCGGCCATTCTTCCGGTCGTCCAGTTCACAACACTGCTGATTTTTAATAAACACGAGGGACGACAATTTTGGTATGCCCATATATATCACTATCGCGACGTCGCTGGTCACACCGGTGAAACACATTTTATTTCTTTTGACGAAAGCCACAAAAAGAAAAGAAAATGAGAATGTTAAACCTCACGGTCTCTGCATTCGTAGATACGCACAATAATAATATATCGTTAAAGTTAATGTAAGATGATAAGATCAAAGTCATCAATAATCAGGATTATAGAGGAGTCTTCAGGAAGCCGCCGCAAATGCTTAATTTGAGGAAAATTGAGAGGAGAACATGAAGAATGGTAGTTCGGTCGGAATCCTTGCATGATGGAATCTTAGAGCATCTACAGCCGGACGCATCAAACTCGTCTCAAATGTTCGGACGGGCTACCCGATCACTGACTGGTCATTAAATTTCAACCCAGACATGCTCCTTAAACGGGACTCAAATGTCCGGGTTGACCAGCACCCCGCATATCCAGCCCAAATATGAGGCGGATATGGGGCGCCCGCGACGTCGTACCCGACAGCCCGAACCCACCACAAATTGCATCAAATTCACCAAACTCTTCCTCCTCCTCCCGCCGCCCTCCAACATTTCCCGCGCCTGAGCCCTCGTCGTCCGCCACCCTTGCTCCCCATCCTCACCATTGGTCCCGATCCGCTGTCGTTGATGTCGTCCAGCCCGTCCCCGACGCCGCAACGGAGACACAGTCCACCTCGTCCCTCCGTGTCCCTTCTTTGGCAGCGTCTTGCAAGGCGGAGAGCGTCGCCACAAAGATGCGGCGACGCCGGCAGTGAGAGAGGGAGGCGGCGGCGGCACAGGGAGGTGCGGACATGCTCGAGCAGCTGTCTCCCCCGCCGTGCCTGGAACCCCGCACCCCTTCCATCCGAGCGCTGACGCGGATTACTCCGTCCGACCCCGTTGGGACGGAGAAGGATTCGACAGCCGGTTGGGCCATTCCGAATAGTTTTCCACCCACGCAAATGTCGGCGGTTGACGTATGTGACTCGCCGCAGCTCATTCGGGCGCGGATGAGCATGCGCACCGGCGGCGCCCGGGCTGCACTCGACATGTTCGACGGAATGACATACAAAAGTTGGTACGTTTTGTTTGCTCCTGTCTGATCAAAGTTATATACGACATGTTCAATGTTTTGCATAGACCACTAGTTCATTTTACATATGATGAATGCTTGCAAACCATGATCATGTAGGAGGCGTTGTTGCCGGTGGAGCAGGACGCAGCCCGCCTGGGTTCGGAGCAGGCGGCATGGATGGCCGGGTCCGGCCAGTGATCCGACAAGCGAGCCACTCGCCACGCTTGGATATTGATTTCATTTTGGTATGTCCGATTTGTTGAACTGTGATTTGCTTTGCTTTTGTTTCGAACGGTTGAATTCGAACAATTTATATCGTATGATTCACGCGCATGGATTGCATGAATTTAAGGATCGGTATTTGTGGTACATGAATGTGCGACACAATATATGAAGGCCATACACGAACGTATAGAGGGCCGGATTTGCCAAAATCCGGCCGTAGATGCTGTTACAGGTGTGATTGACTGATGCGTAGCTCCGGTGGTATTCTTCTTGGTTTCCACCTAGTTTTTCTTTCAGGGTGCTTGCCCACTTGTGTCTTCTCTTGTCCGCCTGTACTTATTTTTTTTCCCTCTGATAAATTGAATTTGATAGATCAACTACCAATATTCGAAGGAAAAAAAAAGGCTGTGCCCACATGCATTTCCCTGAATCAGTATAAAATGGGTTACTTCCTTAAAGCAACTCCAACGGGCCGATCCAAATGGACAGCGTTTTTGTCCGTTTGGGTCGGCCGTCCGCCCGCCGTCCGTCCTTTTTTAGTTTTGAGTCGGCAGTGCGCCCAACGGGCCGACCCATTTTCATGACCGCGCGCGTTTAATATCGTGCCGTCGCCCTAATTTTGACGCTCCAACACGCGGGAAAGGGTCGCGTGCGCTGGTTTTGGCGCTCCAGCGCGCGGGAAAGGTTCGTGTGCGCGCCGCGGCCGGCGCTCGCTATAAAAGAAGGCGCTCCCTCCACACTCTGTCGGCCGCCCACTCTCGCCGCTTCTGCGCCACCATGTCGATCCGCCGCCTACGCGCTTCGGATTTTCGCGGAGTCCGCGAGCGCCGTTCCGGCGCCTTCTCCGGAACTATCGTCGACGAGCGCCAGTTTTATAAGCAATTGAGATCGGAGAGGGACGCGAGGAGGAGGGAGCGAGCCGCCTATCGGGAGGACAATCGTTCGCGGAAGCAGGTAGCTCAATTGAAACTGAAGCTACAAGAAACGTCGGGTTAGGACTTTGAAGACGAGCAGCTTGCTGACGCCTACCTTCAAACGTCGGAGGAGGACATTACCGAGTCGGAGTCAGAAAGCGACGAGTAGTGATCTTTTTCTTTTATCTCTGTATACTAGAACTATCTATGTATCCATTTTAATCTGAAAAAATTGCCGGCGGCATCGGCGATGTAGCAGGCGGGGCGAGTGCGTGAATTCAATGTGCCACCAACCAGCGGGCCCGGTGAGAAAAGAGGGCAAGCGCGCGCGTCCGTCTTGTGTCCGCGCCGACGCAAATCAGTCTAAAAAATGGGCCAGAAATGAGTCGGCAGGCGGACGAAAGCGGATGCGCGTCCGTTTGGGTCGGCGCGTTAGGCCGGCTTTTTTGTCCGCGCCGACCCAAACGGACGGCCGCGGATGAAATGGTTCGCCCCATTGAAGTTACTCTTACACCTGATTCATATTAATTGCCGCTGATTTTGTACAACTTGCGAAAATTAATATGGACGGATGGAGTACGGTAGTTTGGACGTGATTGACGCCTAACTTTTTTAATTACCGGTGAAGAACTATACAGGGCACTCGACACTGAACAGTCGATGGAGGACGAAATTACTATTCTGACCATTTGATCGAACTTTGTCACAAAATAAACTTGACGTAAAAGTATTTTATGATCTAATCATTTTAGTAACGTCATAGCCCGCGGCGTTTTTGTGCAACATAAAAACGCCAAAGTAGCTAGCGTGTCTGACCAAAGAAGAAACGTTGAGGTAGCTAGCGTTGCGGACCAGGCAAGAAACGCCGAAGGCGCTGGCGTTGCAGCCCATTATGGAAACGTCAATGACCATGACATTGCTGCCCTTTTTGATCATAATTAATTAGCCTTATTAATTAGGTTGTTCATCCATGTTGCACATGCACATGAAAACGGGCAGCAACGCCATGGTTCTTTTGCGTTTCTATGATGGCCAGAAACACTAGCTACCTCGACGTTTCTTCTTTGATCAGAAACTAGGTACCTCGGCGTTTTTTTTTAACAGAAATGCCGCGGGCTATGGCGTTGTTAAAAGGGTCAGATCATGAAATACTTTTATGTCAAGTTTATTTTATGACAAAGTTCGTTCAAAGTGTTAGAATACTTTCACGTCGCGCTTGGCCCGCTCGCTCCAGGCGTACGTACGTACGGTGGCCGGACACCCCGCAGACGATAGCCAGGCGTCGCAAGACCGATCGTCTTCTATCGCGGCCGTGCGACGACACGTCGTCGTGACCACGACCGACGCCCGCTCGCTCGATCGCAGTTATTTCGGGCCATCCATCCACCCCTGCCGCGGTGACGACAGACACGAGGAGAGGAGAGGAGAGAAGGGAAGCGATGCGGGGCACGTCGTCGGCTCGAAAAGCTCACCGGCCCCGTCACGTGCGCGCCCGCAGCGCACACCTCGTGCCGCCCCCGTAAATAAACTCGCTCGCGGCGACGAGCTCTGCAGCAACTATTTGGACGGACGGAAGGACCGTTGGTCGGCTCCCGTTCGTCAACACACTGATAAGCTCGCGCCGAAGAAGAGGGGCGACGGCGGTCTCGAGCTCTCCACCCCCAGCGGCGGCGGCTACCGAGGTCAACACTGGCACCATCGCTTGGACTAGAAAGGTCTGCTCGTTCTCGGGAATCGTGCTTGATCCAGGGGAAAGGGGGATTTCCTTTTTATTACAGTACTGTATTTGATTCGTCTTCTTGGAACGGGTGTCCGGGGTGGGTTCCTGCTCTGCTCTGTTCTTGGCTCTGAGACTGGCAGGGGTCGGGGGTCAATGCGGCGGCAGGGGGTTCGGTCTTCTCCCCTGTTTCTTGGACGATCGCCGCCTTCTCTTCTGCGCCCGGCGGTCGGGCATTGCCCAAGATTTCCGCCCGGGTTCCCCGCGGATTCATCGCAGGCCCGCGATTTGCGGCTCCTGTCGATTTTCTTTTTCTCCAAGTCAGAGCTGCACCCACTCTTCTTCTTCTTCTTCTTCTTCTTCTTCTTCTTGATTGATTGCGAACGGTGAGGCGCTCCATGATCGCTGCTGCCGCTGTGATCTTTGTGCCGTGAGAGCCAGGAAACACCTGGATTGTTTTTTCGTGGAATCTGAACTCTCTGATCTCGCTCCAGCACAATACTAGTTCTTCAGGGGATTTTGTTCCTTGTCCGTATCTCCATTAAAAACAGTATCTGCTCTTTGTCCTCACTGCTGTCTTCCTCTGACCATGTCTTGGTCGCTGCAGGGCTGCAAACACCATAGCTCATCTGATCCACAAGGAAGTGCAGCAGTACATCAGTAGAGATCCATCGCGCAGATGGGTTCCTTCACAGGTAATTCGCCTCCCCAACTTCCCCATTTTAAAATTCTGTTTTTCAGACTGCACATATACCTGAATAATTGTTGCTACCTTGTTGACCATCAACAACTAGCACTCTAGTACACGGCTAAGTAATTTTGCAGATTCGGCGGTTGCCAAAACTGAAATCTCGTCTCACTCGGGTGCTCTGTAACTGTGCTCCAGGTTCTTCTTGGGTGATGAGCTTGTGTGGGAGCCCAATATGCTCCCACCAAGATGTGGCCTCATGTACGTTCAAGGAGATATTCGACGCCTCCACCTGCATGAATCATCTAGCGGCGACCGGCATCGTCGCGCTGCTCCTGTTCGCGCTCGCGCTCCAGCTGTTTGTGAAAATTCCAAAGAGGAGAGCATCGGCGCGGCAGCTCGTCACGCTCAGCTCACCGCTGCACTCGTCTGCTGTGGTGTTCAGTGGCACCCTGGGTTTGGTTTATCTTGGGCTTGGACTGTGGATGCTGGGGAGTGGCTTCAGTCAGGATGATTCTGCTTATCTTCCACACTGGTGGCTTGTGACAGTATGTCAGGGGTTGAATTTGATCCTCACCAGCTTCGCTTTCAGCATCAGGCCTCGGTTTCTTGGGGCTGCATTTGTTCAATTTTGGCCGGTCTTGCTGACCGTCTATGCGGCATTCATCTGTTCTTCTTCGGTCGTTGATATTGTTGCAGAGAAGGCGCTGACTGTGAAGGCCTGTTTAGATATTTTGTCCCTACCAGGTGCAGTTCTCATGCTTATTTACGGCATTCGGCACAGCCATCATGAAGAGGGTCACGGAGGAAGTGGCAATGGTTTATACAAGCCCCTGAACACGGAGGCAGACAGTGAGGTAGCTGATTCTGACAGTCAGGTAACCCCCTTTGCTAAAGCTGGTTTTTTCAGCCGGATGTCGTTTTGGTGGTTGAATCCTCTGATGAAGATGGGCTATGAGAAGCCACTTGAGGACAATGACATGCCGCTTTTAGGCGCCACAGATCGAGCACAGAACCAGTACTTGATGTTCATGGAGAAGCTGAACCGCGAAAAGCAGTCGCCATCGCACGCCACACCATCATTCTTCTGGACCATTGTTTCTTGTCACAAGCGTGCCATCTTGGTCTCGGGTTTCTGTGCTTTGCTCAAGGTTCTCACCTTATCTACTGGCCCAATGCTTCTCAAGGCATTCATCAATGTATCGCTTGGGAAAGGGTCCTTTAAATATGAAGGCTTTGTGCTTGCTGCGGTAATGTTCGTCTGCAAATTCTGTGAATCGTTGTCACAGAGACAGTGGTATTTTCGCACTCGGAGATTAGGATTGCAGGTGAGGTCATTCCTGTCGGCAGCTATTTATAAGAAACAGCAGAAGCTATCAAATGCAGCAAAAATGAAGCACTCTTCTGGAGAAATCATGAACTATGTGACTGTCGATGCCTACCGGATTGGGGAATTCCCGTACTGGTTCCATCAAACATGGACAACAAGTGTTCAACTTTGCATTGCTCTGGCAATTCTATACAATGCGGTCGGCGCTGCAATGCTTTCATCATTAGTTGTAATCATCATCACAGTGCTTTGCAATGCGCCATTGGCCAAACTGCAACACAAATACCAGAGTAAGCTTATGGAAGCACAAGATGTGAGATTGAAGGCCATGACCGAGTCACTAGTTCATATGAAGGTCTTGAAACTTTATGCATGGGAAGCTCACTTCAAGAAGGTCATTGAGGGGTTGAGAGAGGTTGAGTACAAGTGGTTGACAGCATTCCAGCTTAGGAGGGCATACAACAGTTTCCTGTTCTGGTCATCACCTGTTCTGGTTTCGGCAGCGACCTTTCTAACATGCTATCTTCTGAAAATTCCTCTTGATGCTAGCAATGTCTTCACCTTCGTGGCAACTCTACGTCTCGTGCAAGACCCAATCAGGCAAATACCAGATGTTATTGGCGTCGTGATCCAAGCTAAGGTCGCGTTCACTCGGATATTGAAGTTCCTTGATGCTCCTGAGCTAAACGGGCAAGCTAGAAAGAAATACTATTTTGGCATTGATTACCCTATAGCGATGAATTCGTGCAGTTTCTCATGGGACGAGAATCCATTAAAACCAACTCTGAAGAATATAAATCTGGCAGTCAAAGTTGGAGAAAAAGTTGCCATTTGTGGAGAGGTAGGATCAGGAAAGTCCACGCTTTTGGCTGCTGTACTCGGAGAGGTCCCCAAGACTGAAGGCACGGTATGTTTTTACTAACTTCATCTTTTAATGAAACTAGCTAGCATTCATGCATTGCTACAGAAGTTAACTGCTCTGCATTACTAAGAATTTTATTTTTATTGCATGATCTGTTTAAACTCTTGGGTCGTCGTAGTTTCTAGTTTTTGCAACTAAAAAATAATCTCAAAATATACACTAAAAATATCCCAAAATGTACAATTAATCATAATACATCTGTGTACTATATAGAATGTATCGTAATCGTGGCAATTAATTTCTTGACAACTTAAGAGCTAATCTCTTAGGGTTAACGAAGATAGTTGCCATATTCAGAATGTAGACATTTAGACATGTTTAAAAGAAACATAGCCTGCTGACAACAGCATCATATTCAGTTTGCAAAGTCGTTATGAAAGTTGGCGCTGGACAGAGTACGCAGTTTACTCTGCGCGGTCATGCTACAAGGCGACCTTCCATGGCTCTGTGAGCTGCAGCTCCTGGAAGTTCACATGGAAGTCCTGAGCGCCCAGGAAGGTGAAATTCTTCTTCTAGCTGGCCGTCATGAACTGTTGCTGGACTGCGCAACACCTTTTTCGCCCCTTTTCCTTTCCTTGCTCTGTTTCTTGTTCTGTTCCTGCCTTGCTTGGGCATGTAAATAACATTGTTCATGCCTTTTCAATACAATGAGATGCAAAGCTTTTGCACTTCCTTAAAAAGGACAATATTTGGAAACATGATGTTATTTTTTTCATACAGATTAATATCAAACTCTTAAACTTTGCATAAACATTTCAGATCCAAGTCTGTGGGAAAATGGCATATATTTCTCAGAATGCATGGATCCAAACAGGAACCGTGCAAGACAATATTCTCTTTGGATCGCCGATGGACAGGGAAAGGTATCACAACACACTCGTGAGGTGCTCGTTGGTCAAGGACCTAGAAATGTTGCCATATGGAGATTGTACTCAAATTGGGGAGAGAGGAGTAAACCTTAGTGGTGGTCAGAAGCAGCGCGTCCAGCTTGCTCGTGCACTATACCAAAATGCAGATATCTATCTTCTTGATGATCCTTTCAGTGCTGTTGATGCTCATACAGCCACAAGTCTCTTCAATGTAAGGATCATATCAGCATATGCAGATCGTATTACTATTTGACCATGAACTGTTTTACGAAGCTCTTTGTAACAGGAATATGTCATGAGCGCGCTATCGGACAAGACTGTTCTCTTGGTGACGCACCAAGTGGATTTTCTACCCGTATTTGACTCCATTTTGGTACCTCTCTTCACTTCGGAAAATTCACCATATGATGATATTTGTCTCTGACTTATATTGATCTGTAATTAGCTTTTTTTATATGTTGATGTCATCTAAAACTAATGATGATTTTTGGCAGTTAATGTCAGATGGAGAGGTTATTCGGTCTGCACCTTATCAAGATTTATTGGCAGATTGTGAAGAATTTAAAGACCTTGTAAATGCCCATAAAGACACTATTGGTGTTTCCAATGTTAATAACAATATACCCACTCGAAGATCTAAGGAAGTATCAGTAAAGGAGACAGATGGTATTCATACAGAATCTGTGAAGCCATCACCGGCAGATCAGCTGATCAAGAAAGAGGAAAGAGAAACAGGGGATGCAGGTGTTAAGCCTTATATGCTTTACCTGTGCCAGAACAAAGGCCTCCTGTATTTCTCTTTTTGTATTATTTCTCACATAATTTTCGTAGCTGGGCAAATATCACAGAATTCATGGATGGCTGCTAATGTCCAAAATCCTCATGTTAGTACGCTGAAGTTAATTTCTGTGTACATTATTATCGGAGTTTGCACAGTGTTCTTCTTGTTATCAAGATCTTTGGCAGTCGTTGTTCTTGGGATCCAGACATCACGATCCTTATTTTCCCAGCTACTCAATTCATTATTCCGTGCACCGATGTCCTTTTTTGATTCTACTCCTCTTGGAAGGGTTCTTAGCCGGGTAAAAATTCTTAAACCAATGGCAAATACAACAAGTTTCAGTTACGTTTTATACCCAGAGAATGTTCTCATGATAGATTAACTCGCTCCCTTTTTCTTCTAATGCAGGTCTCTTCAGATTTGAGTATCGTTGACCTTGATGTTCCATTCGCCTTCGTATTTAGCCTTGGTGCCAGCTTAAACGCATATAGCAATCTAGGGGTACTGGCTGTTGTTACATGGCAAGTTCTGTTTGTATCTGTGCCAATGATAGTTTTGGCAATTAGGCTGCAGGTAATTGGTATGACTTTGTTTCTTTATTGCTAAGCATCATGTCTATGATTATTTGATTTCATTCAGCAATCCAATTGATGTTCTCTGCTGCTGTTTTTGTCCTGTCAGTAGTCTAGGGTGTCTCATTAACTGAAAACTATCATGGTTGGTCATGCAGAGGTACTACCTAGCCTCGGCCAAGGAATTGATGCGGATCAATGGTACCACCAAGTCTGCTCTAGCGAATCACTTAGGTGAATCGATTGCAGGGGCTATAACCATAAGGGCCTTTGAGGAAGAAGATCGTTTCTTTGCTAAAAATTTGGACCTTGTTGACAAGAATGCCAGCCCATATTTCTATAATTTTGCATCAACTGAATGGTTGATTCAACGTCTGGAGATAATGAGCGCCGCAGTTCTTTCTTTTTCTGCCTTTGTCATGGCCCTTCTTCCTCAAGGAACTTTTAGTCCTGGTAAGCAATTATATGAACGTCACGTTACTTCAAATACCCGGACAAAGTTTAGTAGTCACCTTTTGTTAGTAGAACATACTTGATACTCCATCCAGTTGTAAATAGATAACGTTTTAGAGAGGACATGGGTCTCCAATGACATATCTGTAGAAACTAGAAGAGAGTTATATTGCGAAAATAATATCGATGAAAAATCTGATGTTAGTATTTTGACCTTGCTAGTCCAGATTTTTTTATAATATAGTAATCAAAGTTATAAATGTTTGACTAAATCCTTTCTAGGATGTCCTGATTAGAGAATTAAGATATTAATGTTATTATTGCATGAAAATTATATTTGCTGCACTTTACCTGGCAGAATATGGTGAATATAAAACACATTAACATTCTCAAGCTACCACTTGTTCTGATGATTCTATGGATAGGTTTGTATCTTCTATGGAAATCATGTTTTAGTCCTAATGCTTATGTGCCGGAGCAACTAAATAAATTATCTGATATTATATACAGTTTATGAATATCACATTACAAACAGTAGAATTAATTCCTTTTTCGTACTTGGACAGGTTTTGTGGGAATGGCATTGTCCTATGGTCTTTCCCTAAATATGTCATTTGTTTTCTCTATTCAAAACCAATGCAACCTGGCAAATCAAATAATCTCAGTGGAACGGGTGAACCAGTACATGGACATACAAAGTGAAGCAGCAGAAGTCGTTGAGGAAAATCGACCATCACCAGATTGGCCCCAGGATGGTAATGTGGAGCTTAGAGATTTGAAGGTAATCAGATATATTTACATGTCCACCTTACACGGTAAAATCCTATTAACACTTCTAACAAATTTATGCGATTGATTTTCATCTGACAGATAAGGTATAGGAAAGATGCTCCCCTTGTACTACATGGAATCACTTGCAGGTTTGAAGCTGGAAATAAGATTGGTATAGTTGGTCGAACGGGAAGTGGCAAGACAACATTAATTGGTGCATTGTTTCGTCTTGTTGAACCCGCCGAAGGGAAAATAATTATAGACTCTGTGGACATCAGTACAATAGGCTTACATGACCTGCGTTCGCGTTTGGGCATCATTCCGCAAGATCCAACACTTTTTCAGGGTACAGTAAGATACAATCTAGATCCTCTTGGGCAATTCTCAGATCAACAAATATGGGAGGTAAGATGTACACAGATATAAATGTTGCCTTTTCTTGTCTTACCTAATGATTAGACAACTTTTCACTGACTGAAGAAATAGGCACCCAAATTTTAGTTGGGGAGAACTCAAACATGGGTGATGGCCTGGTAGGAGTGTAAAGCCACACCACTTGAAACTGAGCTTAGGCTTAGAGCCCCCGTCTCTCAGTTTCTGGCATATGTACATTTCAAAGGGAATCACTAGCTAAAGTGGTTACTCTATTTGTTATTATGCTGCAGGTTCTTGACAAATGTCAACTTCTTGAAGCTGTCCAGGAGAAGGAACAAGGATTGGATTCACATGGTAGGAAACTTCACTTCTATCTATAGTTTCTTTTCTGGAGTTCATTTTTGATACTAATAACTTGGGCAAACAGAAACTCTGCTCTAATCATCTCAGAAATTGAAATAGCTGTGACAATACATGTGCCACTAAATATGTCAAACTGTTATTAGTCCTAGGCGTATTCTTCAGCAATAGAGGAGGGTGTGGTCCCAAGTACTTCGAACCCACCAATAGACTTATCTCCAACCACGAATCGGATTCTTAATGGCTCTCATCTTTTTGCTAGCATGATGTTTGGAACTATCTCATTCATGATACTGATCAAGATCTTATCTTAATAGTTGTGGAAGACGGGTCAAACTGGAGTATGGGTCAAAGGCAGCTCTTTTGTCTGGGACGTGCACTTTTGAGAAGATGCCGCATCTTAGTTCTGGATGAAGCGACAGCCTCTATTGACAATGCAACAGATGCTGTCCTTCAGAAAACGATCCGGACAGAATTCAAATATTGCACCGTTATTACAGTTGCACACCGTATACCGACAGTTATGGACTGCGATATGGTACTTGCAATGAGCGACGGTATGTTTCTCTTACCGGCAACTTATAAGGAATATAGTGATCTTCTTATAAGACTGGTTGTCTTATTGACCTGAATCAATCAATATGGAATATTTGAATTATACTTGAAACCTTTTTTTTTTTGCGAGAAAATTATACTTGAAACCAAATGTATTGTGATCTTTCCCATACTAATGAGCTATACATGAACACTTCCAGGGAGAGTAGTGGAGTATGACAAACCTACAAAGCTCATGGAAACTGAAGGATCTCTCTTCCACAAACTGGTCAATGAGTACTGGTCATACACATCGAACGGAAATATTTAGAAGAGACTGTCAATTTTGATTGCTTACTTGCTGCAGCTTTCAAAGAAATAAAAGATAAATCAGCTTCTACAAAAATAGCGCCACGACTGAAGATACACAGTAATCTATGCTACCTCAGAGGAATTCATCTGTTTGGAATGAAGAAAGACAGTACTATCTGTCTGTTATTGTCTGGAAATTCTTTTACCAGAAATTCTGTGCAATACACGGTGGGCTGCCTCTGCCCTTCAGTATTGGTGAAGCTGAACAGAGTAAACCCCTGAAGATATAGTAGAAGGCTGAACAGAGCAAACTTCCGCATACGATGCGATTTCAGCATGTGTGTTTGCTGACAGTGTTATGGTCGAGCCTTCAGTTCCGCGTCATTTACAGTAGCTTGGTAAGTTTATGCTTAGTGCATTGACTTTATAAATGAGATTTCAGACTATGCAATGTCAATAGATGCGATTGGTTCCCATTGTCGACGTATTTCTCCAGTGGAAAGCAGCTTGCATTTGTCGTATTGCAATGTATATACAAAGTGTTTGTATTTGCTCACATGGATTGGGTTGTTGGTGCATATGTTCACGGAATGAATCACTCTGGCTGGATGCACCATGTCTAAATATTTTTGTTGGACGTAAATGCTCTGTTTCCGCTTTGAACGCATGTAGAGGGGGAATATCCAGTGATACCAACTGCCACGTGCTCCCATGCCCCTATTTCAAGAAAAAACAATTTTCAATGTTTAAAAAAATTCTGGGAAAAAAATGGATGTTCACAAGGAATGTGTCTATAACCTGTAAAAATTTCAGGTCCAAATACAAAATGCATGCGCATTGAGAAAAAAAGTCAATCCTGATGTGAACAGTGTTGATTTTGCTTTTGCCTTTTTGTGCCACTATTCATGCTAGATTTGGCCTTTTTTGTTTTTTAATGTGTATTTCAAATTTGGATCTGATTTTTTAGGGGCCATAGAGACATACCTTGCGAACATAGAAAATCAGAATTTTTGAAACATTTAAATTTGTTTATTCAAAGTTGGTATCATGAGAGCATTTAACGAATGGTATCACCATATTTTTCACGTATGTAGAATACTAACTAGCAATGGTATCACTTGATATTCATCACATATATAGAATACTAACTAGCAGAACCTCAAAGGTGGCAACGTCCGAGGGGCTGATATGCAATACTAACAAATAACAAATGGGTACTTGCAAGTTTAACGCTTCTTTGGTTTCTGGATTTAGAAAACGTATGAATAGGCCCTTGCCATGTGGATGACGCCGGCAGACCCATAGCCAGCCCAAGAAGCTAGGGTGGTCCAACAATAGAGCTTTCCATTTGGATTTAAGTATATATATTTAAAACAATACTTTTGCTTTAATATATAGGGTATAGGAAAAATTTTAGGATGGTCCATGGACCACCCTGTACACCCCCCTAGCTATTCCACCGGTCTTCTTGTTTGGGATTGATCCATCCCCTTTTCACTAGAAGATCAAACTTTCGACCTCTGCCGGCCCGGCGGTTGTGCGTTCCTTCAACATAGATCTCTTTGTTGTCCTCATCATGTAGTCAATCTTGGGTGGACTGAGAATAAGATGAATGCCCAAATTAAAAAATTCATTTACCATAAATAAACCTATTTTAACTTACTCCTCTATTATGGCAATATGCTCCAAGATTACTTTAACAAGAGCACACGTCTTATCTAAAGGAGGGGTTGTTCCCCAGAAACATCGGAGAAATGAACATATTGTAGAACCACTTCTTTTACATCAGGCTCGACATTAGACCGTTCACCAGTATGGCAAGCGGGCTGCGAGGATATCAATGGATGGCAAGCGGGCTGCACCTCCTAGCCCAGGCACGACACACTTAATAAATGAGCCGGCCCTCAGACACATTTATCCCTGATGGCCCCCATGTTTTTGGGCTAATTTGTTTTTTTGGCTGTTTTGGGTCTATATGTAAAAAATAAATCAGAAAAAAAAGTAAAAAACAAAACAAAATAATTTTTAAGGGGTAATAAAATAATAAAATAATAAACGGGTCATACCGTGCTGGCACGTGGGCCTCGCTTTGCGGCCCCAGTCGGGCAGGTTTGCCCAGGACTGCTGCCGTTTGTGGGCGAGCTCTTCCTGGGACTCTTCTAAAAAAACTAGCAGCATCAGGCTGACGAGTGGGAGCCACACACTTGGCTGAACCAGACCGGCCAGACCACATAGTTCATCTTCACGCCACCACCATCGGCTTTTCCCCATTCCCTCCCTCGCCGCCGCCGCCGCCGCCGCCGCCGGCTGCTCCGACCCACCTCTCATCTCCGCCCTCCGAAGCTGCATCATGGCCCGCCTCCTCTCTTCTCCCACCACCACCGTACCGCCTCCGTCGACGACTACCTCGTCCGAACCGACCTGCGGCCTCACCCGAGCCCAGGCACTCAAGGCCTGGCCCCGGCTTCTCCACCGCCGACGTCGCCCCCCTCGACGCCAAGCTCGTCCGCACCAGCGCCGCCGATGGATGCTGCTTTAGCTGGCCCAGTTTTGACCCACATCAATGTGGAACGAGGTGATTCCGTTTCTATGCAGTGGGACACACAGTAATAAGTACAGTAGAAAAATGTGGCATGTGAGGTGATTCTGTTTGCATAGTACTAGTAGTATATTCATATGGAGGCCACTGCCCGTGGTGTATATTTATATTGATCGTTTGCAGAAGATTTGACCCTCAAGCTTAGATCTCAGCATACCACAGGATATGTTAGAAAACTTGTACACACGCACATCATATCAGCAGGGTGGCTCAAAGTAGCAAGTAACTGCTTTCCATGATGAGGGGGCCTTGGAATACACTATTGTAGTTACTTATAAAAGAGCTTGCGGCGCTGGACACTGGCATCATTGCTTCATAGTTTCCTAGCCGAGCAAACCAGTTCTTGTAGTTTCTTGTAGCCAAACGCCCAAACACATCCTGACTTGGGTTTCCTTGATTTTTATGTGGCAATGCGATATTTGTGTTCCGAGCGAGTGTTCGAATTTCCGTATGACCGTCTAGATAATTTCATGGGATTTGGACTCAGGTTGCCCCAGTACCAGTATTTGTAGTATCCGTTCCTACATTAAGAAAGAGTATCTGTTCCTTGTGGGATTTGGGTATCTGTTCCACTCTGCAGTGCCGGCCACTCTGTGTGATCTTTGTCTGCTCCTTCATTTAAGAAAGAGTAACATTATTGTGGAATGGGGTGATTCCGTTTCTATGCAGTTGAACAGAAGTAGATAATGTGGCATGTGAGGTGATTCCGTTTGCATCTATTAATACCACCGGAATGGGTTGCAGAAGATTTGATTCTCAAGCTGCAATCTCAGCATATCGCAGGATATTACAAAACTTGCGCGCACGCACATAGCACGTCCGCACGTTGTCATTGTCGTCCTCATAGTAGCAATAAAAGAGCTTGCGGCGTCGAGCCCCGCGGCATAGTTTGGGGCGAGGAGGAGGACGCTGCATACTCACCAGCCTAGAGAGGTCAACACTGGCATCATTGCTTCATTTGTGGCACCAAACAAAATAGTTTTTGTAGTTTCTTGTAGCCAAACAAAACCGTCCAGTTTTCTTCTTCAGCTTTGGGATTCCTTTATTTTTTTATGTGGCAATGTGATCTTTGTGTTCTGAGCGAGGGTTCAAATTTCTGTGTGTCCCTCTAAATAATTTCATGGGATTTGGACTCTGAGGTTGCTCCAGTAGCAGTATTTGTAGGATCTGTTCTTTGTCTGCTCCTTCATAAAGAAAGAGTATCTGTTCTTTGCCTGCTCCTTCATAAAGAAAGAGTATCTCTTCTGTCTTAAGTCCTAAATAGTCCCCTGTTCATGATTGGTGCAGGGTTGCAACTGGAGCTTATCCACCTGGGAGCAACACAAATTGCACTCACAGATGGGTTCCCTCACAAGTAAATTCTCTCCTCAACTTCCTCAACTTACATAGCAAGCTACATCGCTACTGCTGCGTTTTCTAATAAAGCAGGTTTTTTCAGGCGATGAGCTAGCTGACTCTGAGAGTCAGGTGAGTCCCTTTGCTAAAGCAGGGTTTTTCAGCAAGATGTCATTTTGGTGGTTGAATCCTCTAATGAAGATGGGCTACAAGAAACCCCTTGAGGACAAAGACATGCCACTTCTAGGCTCCACAGATCGAGCATGCAACCAGTATTCGATGCTCATGGAGAAGCTGAATGGCAAGAACCTGTCGCCATCTCCAGCCACACCATCATTCTTCTGGACTATTGTTTCCTGTCACACGTGTGCCATCTTGGTCTCAGGTTTCTTTGCTTTGCTCAAGGTTCTCACTGTGTCTGCTGGCCCGATAATTCTGAAGGCATTCATCAATGTATCACTTGGGAAAGGGACCTTTAAACATGAAGGTTATGTGCTTGCTGCATTACTGTTCGTCTGCAAATGCTGTGAATCGTTGTCACAGAGACAGTGGTATTTCCGCACTAGGAGATTAGGACTGCAGGTGAGGTCACTCCTGTCAGCGGCTATTTATAAGAAACAACAGAAGCTATCAAATGCAGCAAAAATGAAGCACTCTTCTGGAAATATTATGAACTATGTGATCATCGATGCGTATCGGATTGGGGAATCCCCATACTGGTTCCATCAAACATGGACAACAAGTGTTCAGATTTGCATTTCTCTGGCAATTCTATATGATGTGGTTGGTGCTGCAATGATTTCATCTTTGGTTGTTATCGTTATGACCGTACTGTCCAACGTTCCATTGGCCAGGCTGCAACACAAATCTAAGAGCAAACTTATGGAAGCACAAGATGTGAGATTGAAGGCCATGTCTGAGTCATTAGTTCATATGAAGGTCTTGAAACTTTATGCATGGGAATCTCACTTCAAGAAGGTCATTGAGGGGTTGAGAAAGGTTGAGTACAAGTGGTTGTCAGCATTCCAGCTTAGGAGGGCATACAACATTTTCATGTTCTGGTCTTCACCTGTTCTGGTTTCGGCAGCGACCTTTCTGACATGCTATCTTTTGAAAATCCCTCTTGATGCTAGCAATGTCTTCACCTTTGTGGCAACTCTACATCTTGTGCAAGAGCCAATAAGGTTAGTACCAGAAGTTATTGCAGCCGTGATACAATCTAAGGTTGCGTTCACTCGGATATCAAAGTTTCTTGATGCACCTGAGCTAAACGGGCAAGTTAGGAAGAAATATTATGTTGGCATTGATTACCCTATAGCGATGAATTCGTGTAGCTTCTCATGGGATGACAGCTCATCAAAACATACTCTAAAGAATATAAATCTGATAGTCAAAGGTGGAGAAAAGATTGCAATTTGTGGAGAGGTAGGATCAGGAAAGTCGACACTTTTGGCTGCTGTACTCGGAGAGGTCCCCAAAACTGAAGGCATGGTATGATTTTTTACTAACTTCATATGTTAATGAAATAGATGCCATGTTCGGACAGAAACATATCCTGTTGACAAGCATCATGTTCGGTTCGGAATTTATGAAAATTATGCTTGACTATATTTGCTAACATGAAGTATGTTAATCAATTCATTTTTTGACAGCCTTATATCAAATTCATGATCTTTGCATAAAATTTCCAGATCCAAGTCTGCGGGAAAATGGCATATGTTTCTCAGAATGCATGGATCCAATCAGGAACTGTGCGAGACAATATTCTCTTTGGATCGTCGATGGATGAGGAAAGATACCACAACACACTCACGAGGTGCTCGTTGGTCAAGGACCTTGAGATGTTGCCATATGGAGATTGTTCTCAAATTGGGGAGAGAGGGGTAAATCTTAGTGGTGGTCAGAAGCAGCGGGTCCAGCTTGCTCGTGCACTATACCAAAATGCAGAAATTTATCTTCTTGATGACCCTTTCAGTGCTGTTGATGCCCATACATCCACAAGTCTTTTCAATGTAAGGATGATATCAGCAGATGCAGATTCTATTTCTATTTGACCATGAACTGTTTTACGAAGCTCTTTCTAACAGGAATATGTCATGAGTGCTCTATCAGAGAAGACTGTTCTTTTGGTGACGCACCAAGTGGATTTTCTACCTGTATTTGACTCCATTTTGGTACCTCTGTCCACTTCGAAGATATAGCTATTTCTCTGTAATTAACTTTATTTAATTGTTAATGTCATCTAAAACTACTGATGATTCTTGGCAGTTTATGTCACATGGAGAGGTTATTCGGTCTGCACCTTACCAAGATCTATTGGCAGATTGTAAAGAATTTAAAGACCTTGTAAGTGCCGATAATGATACTATTGGTGTTTCGGATCTTAATAACAGCAAACCCACTCAAAGATCTAAGGAAGTACTCCCTCTGTAAACTAATATAAGAGCGTTTAGATCACTATTTTAGTATTCTAAACGCTCTTATATTAGTTTACAGAGGGAGTATCAATAAAGGAGACATATGGTATTCATGGAAGTGGATATACAGAATCTGTGAAACCATCACCGGCAGATCAACTGATCAAGAAAGAGGAAAGAGAAACAGGGGATGCAGGAGTTAAGCCTTATATGCTTTACCTGTGCCAGAACAAAGGCCTCCTGTATTTCTCTTTGTCTATGATTTCCCACACATTTTTTGTAGCTGGGCAAATATTACAGAATTGGTGGATGGCTGCTAATGTCCAAAATCCTCATGTTAGTGCGCTGAAATTAATTTCCGTGTACATTATTATCGGAGTTTGCACAATGTTCTTCTTGCTATCAAGATCTTTGCTAGTCGTGGTTCTCGGGATGCATGCATCAAGATCCTTATTTTCCCAATTGCTCAATTCATTGTTCCGAGCACCAATGTCCTTTTTTGATTCTACTCCTCTAGGAAGGGTTCTTAGCCGGGTAGGAATTCTAAATGAATCAAAAATACAATAAATTTCAGTTATGTGTTACACCCAGAGATTTTTCTTACGATAGATTAACTCGTTCCTTTTTTCTTCTACTGCAGGTCTCTTCAGATTTGTGTATTGTTGACCTTGATATTCCATTTGCCTTTGCGCTTAGCCTTGGTGGCAGCTTGATCGCATATGGCAATCTAGGGGTATTGGTTGTTATTACATGGCAAGTTCTGTCCGTATCCGTGCCAATGATAGTTTTGGCAATTTGGTTGCAGGTAGTTGGTATGACTTTGTTTTTGTGTGGCTAAGGCTGATGTGTAGGATTATTCGATTTCAATCACCAATTGATGTTCTGTGCTGCTATTTTCGTCCGAGAGTGAATGAGCCTACAGTTTGGTGTTCTCATTAACCGAAACCTGTTATGTTTGCTCATGCAGAGGTACTATCTAGCGTCGGCCAAGGAATTGATGCGGATCAATGGTACTACCATGTCTGCTCTAGCAAATCACTTAGGTGAATCGATTTCAGGGGCTATAACAATAAGGGCCTTTGAGGAAGAAGATCGTTTCTTTGCTAAGAATTTGGATCTTGTTGACAAGAATGCCAGTCCATATTTCTATAATTTTGCAGCAACTGAATGGTTGATTCAACGACTGGAGATAATGACCGCCGCAGTTCTTTCTTTTTCGGCCTTCGTCATGGCCCTTCTTCCTCAAGGAACCCTTAGCCCTGGTAAGCAATTATATGAACACCATGGTGATTGAAATATTTGGACAAAGTGGAGTAGCCAGCTCATTCTATGGGCATTGTTGCTTGCATCTGATTTGTAAAAGGTGTTAGATGTTAGATGCATTGACATGTAAATATTGCTACCTTTTCATTGACTCCACTCGTAAATAGATGACGTTTCACACAGGACATGGGTGTCTCACAAATTTATTTGAACAGTACTTTTTATATGTATATGTTTGTAGAAAACTAGAAGAGAATTATAGTACTTCCTCCGTCTAGGTGAGTAAGTCATCTTAGGTTGTGCACCGTGACCAAGGAGGAGGGGAAAACGAGAGACCTTAATGTTTATTTGCTAATTAATAGCATTGCATGCAATGAACTAACCATTGCATGTCGTGTTTGGAAGTCTCAAGTCATTAAAAGCATACACACTCATCATCTCTTATTGGTTGATATGTCAAGAAACAAGAAACGAGGTAAAAGTTAATGCACCGCGCCTTAGTGTTTTGGGAATATTTGGTTTTCGTAAGATGACTTACACACCTAGACGGAGGGAGTATGAAAATATTATCGATGAAAAATTTAATGATAGTATTTTGACCTACCAGTCCAAATACTTCTTACTTATATAATACTAGTAGTCAAAGTTATAAATCTTTGATTGAATGCTTTTTATAACGCCTTGTATTTATGAACTAAGGTAATAATGTTTATCGTTACAAGAAAAATATATTTGCTGCATTCTGCCAGTCTGAATAAGGTGAGTATAAAACACCGTATGTTCTCAAGCTACACTTGTTCTGACGATTTTATGTATAGGATTGTATCTTTTATGAAGATGCAGTTTTAGTCCTAATGCTCATGTGTCGAAATTAACTAAATAAAGTATTTGATACTATCATAGTAGAATTAATTCCAATTGCATTAACATTAAAAATAGTAGAACTAATTCCTCGCTTTCGTGCCTTCAAAGGTTTTGTGGGAATGGCATTGTCCTATGGTCTTTCCCTAAATATAATGTTTGTTGCCTCTATTCAATTCCAATGCAACCTCGGGAATCAAATAATATCGGTCGAGCGGGTGAACCAGTACATGGACATACAAAGTGAAGCAGCAGAAGTTGTTGAAGAAAATCGACCATTACAAGATTGGCCCCAGAATGGTAATGTGGATATTAGGGATTTGAAGGTAATCAGATATAAATATTTACACGTACATCTTACAAGGCAAAAAAATCCTATTAACACTTCTTACAAATGTATGCAATTGATTTTCATTTGACAGATCAGGTATAGGATAGATCTTCCACTTGTACTACACGGAATCACTTGCAAGTTTGAAGGTGGAGATAAGATTGGTATAGTTGGTCGAACAGGAAGTGGCAAGACAACGTTAATTGGTGCATTGTTTCGTCTTGTTGAACCTACCGAAGGGAAAGTAATTATAGACTCTGTGGACATCAGTACGATAGGCTTGCATGACCTGCGTTCGCGTTTGGGTATCATTCCACAAGATCCAACACTTTTTCAAGGTACAATAAGATACAATCTAGATCCTCTTGGGCAGTTCTCAGATGAACAAATATGGGAGGTAAGGTTCTACACAGCTAATGATGTTGCTTTTTGTCATCTTGCCCAGTGATCAGATAATATTATGATGACAAGGTATCACAACAAAAGAACCTGATGTAATGTTTAATCATGAGGCAGTCCTCTTTTAGCACTGTCGCAATTCAGATCATTTACTTTAATATATACCTAACAGTTTCAGAAAGTTCAGGACATTAACAAAAATTGGGCGGATAAATTGAATTACAGGAATCTGAAATGACAAGCAGCCTTTCTCATAGAAAAACTGGATTTCCTAGGAGGAACTAGACAATTTTTCACTGATTGAAGAACTGGGCACCCAAATTTTAGTTGAGCAGTACTCAAACAAGGGTGATGGCCTGGTAGGAGTGTAGAGCCACACATCTTGAAGCTATCTCGCACCTCTTAATGCTTAGTGCTCCCCTTTCTGAGTTTATGACAGATTTCAAAAGGAATCACTAAAGTGGTTACTCTGTTTGTTAATTATTATGCTGCAGGTTCTTGACAAATGTCAACTTTTTGAAGCTGTCCGGGAGAAGGAACAGGGATTGGATTCACATGGTAGGAAACTTCACTTCATCAAATTTTGTTGTTTCTGTAGTTCATTTGTTAATTATTACAGAGGGAGTAAATTCGTAAACAGCACTTTGCTCTAACTAGTGATTTCAGAAATTCAAAATAGGTACGAAAATACACCTGACAATAAATATGTGAAAAAGTTAGTAGTCCTAGACAAGCTATATCCTATTGCTAGCATGATGCTTGGAACTATCTCATTCATAGTATTGATCAAGATCTGGCTATAATAGTTGTGCAAGACGGGTCGAACTGGAGTATGGGCCAAAGGCAGCTCTTCTGTCTGGGACGCGCACTTCTGAGAAGATGCCGCATCTTGGTTCTTGATGAAGCGACAGCCTCTATAGACAATGCAACAGATGCTATCCTTCAGAAAACGATCCGAACAGAATTCAAATATTCCACTGTTATTACAGTGGCCCACCGTATACCAACAGTTATGGACTGCGATCTGGTACTTGCAATGAGCGACGGTATGTTTCTCTTACCAGCAATTTATAAGAAACATACAGTGACCTGTTTGTAGAACTCATCGTCTTATTGACCCGAAATTAATATGGAATGTACAAACTGTAGTTGAAGCGAAATGTATTCTGGATCTTTCCCATACTAATGAGTTATATATGAACACTTCCAGGGAAAGCAGTGGAGTATGACAAACCTACAAAGCTCATGGAAACTGAAGGATCTCTCTTTTGCAAGCTGGTCGAGGAGTACCGGTCACACACATCGAACACAGATATTTAGAAGAGACTGCAGATTTTGATTGCTCACTTGATAAATCAGCTCTTAGGAAAAAGTGTTATGCCTGAAGATATACAATAATCCCTGAATTGATCTCTGGTCAATGAGTATTGGTCAGTTTCCTGAAAATTTCGTTTGATATCTATTGCTACCAGAAATTCTGTGCAATACGCTGGACTGGTGAAGCTGAACAGAGTAAATCCCTGAAGATTTCTCCTTGCTCCAGTAATAAAATATAGAACGCTAAATTGGAGGGACTTCAAATCTGCAACCTCTGCCTGCGATACGAGTTTCAGATACGTGTTTGGTCAAGTCCTTTGTCGACTAGATAGTGCATTCACTTCCTCATCATTTACAGCAGCTTAGCAAGCTTGTGCTGAATGCGTCGACTTTATACATGAGGTTTCAGGCTATGCAATGTAAATATATCTGATTGGTTTCAGTTGTCGATGTATTTCTCCAACGGAAAGCACCTTGCCTATTTATATTGCGATGCATATCCGGAGTATTTGCTTTTGTTTGTACACTGGAGACAGAGCACTGTGATCTGTTTGAGAAAGAAACTTGGGAGGAAAGGATGCCATTGTATAGATAGGATCCAATGCGTTGTTTCTGCACATGGATTGGGTTGTTTCTGCACATGTTCATGGTTTTGAATGACGTGGCTGAATCAGTGGATCGGTTGCATCGTGTCTAAATTTTTTTGTTGGACATAAAGGCCCTGTTTCCACATTGAACTAGCAAAATCCCCGAGGTTGCACGTGCAGAGCGTAGCAAAAGGAAAATCCGTCGACTTTGTAAATTCCGAGGGTGGATTTAAGGTTCATTAGCTTTCTCATTCTACTTTTTCACTATGAAGAAAAATCTTCTAATCCAAGAATGACTATTGATTAACAAAATTGGATATTTTTTAACTTTTTAAATGGGTACCTGCACCTTTGTGCTTCTTTGCTTCGCTGGATTCTGAAAAATGTAGGAGTAAGCCCTCCCCTGTGTGAATGGCACAATTCACCGACTGTTGTTCATACCAGTCTTTTTTTTAACACGGTACAATTGAAGTCACTGACATACACGAGCATACATTCACTCTCTATGAACGCACACATGCACACCCTACCTTATGAGCAGTTGAGCACCTCCAAGTGACTGAGCCGGCATAACATCTTGAGATTTTACGAAGTCACCACAGACGTCTCGTAGTCGACTGAAAATTCTCCTCCCATTGAATGCACATCGCCGGAAGCCTAAAATAAATCCAGGAATAATGCAAACACCAATATCGAGTGTAAGACTTGAACCCAGACATGGCCATCCTACAATAAATAGTGAAAAGGCCAATTAGCGCATCACCGGCATGCGCCTGACATGGCCATCCTAGAATCCTTCACGTTCCATCCTCGATGCCAAACATTCCTAATTCTCTCCGGCCATGCCAGCGGGGAAAGGTGGCGCGGATCCCGTCGGCCGCCGTGTTCGATTTTTCATGAGTTCGAGAAGACGAGATGAGGGCAATATGGTGCCAACGCAGAGAGCCTCTCTTTAGTGCCTTAAGCGCTACTTGCGCAACCTGGCGCTCACGTGTGTGCTTGCAGGCCGTCCCATTACTGTTCGCTAAAAGAAAAAACAGGATCTTGTTTCGTAAGATGTAAACATATAAAAAATCATAAATTCTACAAAGAAAAAAATTCACGGATTTGACTCAACCTTTGACCGCCGCCTATTGATGGGTTGATCACCAACCATTAAGTTCTAAAAAAGTTGAACAAAGAAGTTTGAATAATTAAAAAATCAAAATTTTAAAAAAGTTCATGAAAATTGGGAAAAAGTTTGTTTTTAAATAAGATCACGATATTTGAAAAAACTTCACAAATTCGAAAAAAGTTTGCAAAAATTGGAGAAACTAAATGAAATAGAAAAAAGTTAACAAATTTGGAAATAGTTCAAATGTAAAGGTCAGGAAATTTGAAAAAGTTCACGAGATTTGAGAAAACTTTGTGGAACTTTAAAAAATACCATGAAGTTTGAAAACAAAGTTCACGAAGTTGAAAAAAATTCAGACCTAAAATTGAATGCACTCAAAAAAAGTTCATGAATCTGAAAACAAATTCACGGGCGAAAAATTCACAAATTTGAAATAAAAGTCCATAAATTTGGGGAAAAATCATGAATTAGAAAAGAAATCCACAAAAAGGGAGAAAATGAAAAACAAAAAGAAAAGAACAAATAAGAAGAAGAAAAACAAAGGAAAATAATTCTAGAAAAAACCGGTGGAACCTCTACCTTTAAGAAGTTTTCGAAAACCGGTAGGACTGGCTGAAAAGAACTGCGTTATGGTTAGAGCGAGACGTAGGGAAGCCTCACGTGAAGGTGGAGCGCAAGATGGGCCAGCCCAGGAGCGCTGGAGGCCGCAACCTCATTTGTTTTTCATTTTCTCATTTTCGTTTTTTTTGCTTTATTTTAGTTTTACTTATCCTTCCAAACATTATAGATATATTACAAAAAACACTTTATATAAACATTTTAAAAAATGTTAACCAAGCATTTGGAAAATGGTAAATGTGTATAGAGAAAATGTTTCTCATGTATACTAAAAAATGTAAATCAAGCACTTGAATTTTTTTAAATGCGAATAGAAGAAATGTTGACCTCATAATAAGAAAATGTCAATCTTGTATTTGAGAAATGGCCATAAAGCATTTGAAAAAATATTAAATGCGTATAGAAAAATGTTGACCATGTATTACAAATATCTTAATCTTGTATTTCAAAAATGTTAAATGTGTATTAGAAAAATATGTTGATATATACATAAGATGCACATGTGTATGGAAAAGGTCAAATAATAGAAGTTCTCAAAATATGTTAATCATGTATTACCTATGTCCTAAATTAGTTGTCTTAAATTTGTGTAGATACAAATATATCTAACACTAACGTGTCTAGATACATTCATATGTAGACAAATCTAAGAGTAATTCTGGATGGGGGGGGGTATTTCAAAATGTTAACGTGCATGTGAAAAATGTTTTAGATATATACAAAAAATATTGAATGTGTACTGACAAAAATGAAACATGTGTTCTAAAAAGAAACCTGTGAAAACGATAAAAACAAAGAAAAATGAAGAAACTCAACAAAAAACCCCAAAAGAAAAAGCAAAGAAAACTAAAAAAAGGAACCCCCCCAAAAGAAAATCAAAGAAAACTAAAAAAACTAAAACGCAGACTAATGCATAGCCTAGTGGTGGGAAGGGGCTGATGCCTTTCCACCCACCCAGATTTAAGGCATGATACTCGCAATTTAAGTTTGTTGCACCAATTATACTGTAGGGGGTTCCCTTACAGTCTTTCTATATAAAAAAAAAGCAAAACCCGAAGGAACTAATTCAAAAAAATGAAAACTGAGAAAACTGAGAAAGAAACAAAGAAAAATGCTGAAAACTAAGAAAAAAAGAAAAACTTCTAAGAAAGAAATAAAGGAAAGGAAAAGAAAGCCTAATAAAACCAAGAAAAAATGAAGAAAACGGATTAAAAAAAGCAAAGAAAAGACAAAACCAAAAACCCATGAACTAACAAAGAAAAACGAAAAGGTTATTTTTTTTGGAAAAAAAAAGGAAAACGGAACGAACTATTCAGCAACCAACCCACCCAGAGAGGTGAACGAACCAACCAGCTCGATCGAGCGAGTCCCAGCGAAGGAAAAAAACCGATGAAAGTGGGTCAGGCCAGTAGCTACAGCGCAGGGGCAAAACCTTCTGCTAGACGGAAAGGCACTCGCACTAAGCGTGATAGAGTCGCCACGCATGCGTATTGAGGGAATGATAAAAAAAAGAAGTTAAGGGCCTGTTCGGTTTGCGGGAATTTAAAGGAAAAGTCACAGGAATCCAAAACGAAGGAAATACCATGAACTGCGTTCGGCATGGAGGATCCAAGTAAAATATAGTAATACCTTTGTGTGCCTGCTTCAGTTTGGAGGTAAGGCATTGTACGCCGAATAAAATATACTTTAATCTATGCTTCACAGCCCATGCATAAGCTGCCTCCTGTGTTTTCCCTACAGCGATCCGAACTCATTTTTCTCAAGCTTCCTACGCTTTCTAGATCCTCTGTTTCGCTCTTCTTCTCCTTTCCCATTCCTACGGTTTGTCAAATTCCTACGTTTTAATATCCTTTGCTCCGAACGGGGCCTAAACGGGCCATGCCCAAGGTCAACCGGGGATAGCACTTGCAGAAGATCTTCAAGCTCAGGCCGTGGTTATTGCCTCCGACTGCCAAGGTGTAGTCAAGGATATCAATCAGGGGACGTTTGGTCCAAATGCAGCTATCACACATGAAATATTAGCTTGTAGCTCTAATTTTTCTTCTTGCAAGTTTTTATTTGAGTGTAGAAACTTCAATTTTGAGGCACACAATCTCGCAAAGTATGCATGTAATCTTTCCTTAGGTGGGCATGTTTGGTTGGGCAATCCTCATGACCCAACTATTGTACCTATGGACATTACTTTGATTCAATAAAGTTTGCGAGATTACTCAAAAAAAAACTAAAACTGGCGCTTCTTTAAAAAAGGAAAAGGAAAAGGAAAAAAAGAGGGTGCTTAAGCGCGGAGCAACGAAATCACTAATCAAGAAATACTCTTTGCAAAGGTGGCTCACACCTCGTTAGATTGAGACAAGTGGCGCACTACATGTGCGCCACTTGTCGTAACCTGTGAGTTTTTTTTTGTAGATTCGTTTATTTCAATGTTTTATCTCTTAAACCGTGTGTTCAAATTTCAAACTATTTTCACCGTTGGATTCCTCGCGTTGAGATTTTCAAAACTTGATTCCATGTTGATAGGTTTCGACGAACTTTTTTCAAAAAAAAAAACATGTGCCTCTCGCGGAGTATTATGGAACAGAGAGAGTAAGCCTGTGCCTCTCGCGGAAAAAAAAGAAAAAGAAAGCTCTTTTTTTTTACGATAGGCACGATTATACCTCTTGCAAAAGCAAATTTGTTTATACATGAGAAGTAAATTAGTGCCTCTCCCTGAAGTTTTTTTAAAAGACATCTTTTCCTTTTTGGATGTGCCTCTCGTGGAAGCAAATCTGTTCCTCTCGCGAATCTTTTCATATATGAGAAGTAAACCTGTGCCTCTCACGAAAAAAACAAAAACACATTTTTTTCATTTTTCAAGAGGCACGATTGTGTGTCTCGCAGAAGAAAATCCATGCCTTCACAAGAAGTAAATCCGTGCCTCTCCAAAAGGAAATAAAATACTTATTTTTTTCTTTTTCTAAAAGACACGACTGTGTCTCTCGCGAAAGCAAATCCGTGCCTCCACGAGAAGTAAATTTGTGCTCTCGCAGGAAAAAAACATAATGCACTTTGTTGCCAAATTTTTTTGGTCCAAAACCAAAGAAAAACCGAGGGAAAACCGAAAAGTCTAAAAGTCGAAAAAACATACAGAAAAAAGAACAAAATTTGAAGGAAGCGTTCAGAGCGCGACATGTGGCGGCGGCTAAGTGGCGCGCTCACAGCCCACTAAAACTGACTCTTACAGGGGCTCCTAAAGGAGTACTCGCTGATTAGTGGCTTTCGTGGAACAGGAGTTGGCGCGAACTTACTCTTTTGTTTCCGCCTTCTGGTTTACAACATGGGTCGTCATCTTTTGGGCTAACTCCGCGACTGTAAATTGTCGAGCCCTTCCCTTCTTTTTTGCCCCTACTATCGATTCACGCCTTCTCCCTCCGTCGTCGTGCCATGAAATGTAGCCGCTTTCCTCTCCACGCTGCCAATCTCGCATTGGTTGGTTTAGGTTGGGCCACCCCGGGCGGAGTATAGGTCGGGATGTTTGGTCCAAATGCAGCTATCACACATGAAATATTTGTTGAAAATATTAGCACTTTTCTGATTAGACTAATCCACGAGTAAACAGTAAGTATGGCATAAAAGGTATGCATCTCACAGCGATACCTAAGCATACTAGCGCGTGCAGAACATAGAACCGAACCTTCTATGAGCAACACATATACGGCTAGCATAAATACGAGTAAACGAGGGATGAACAGATCATACCCTCCGGTTGGCCAGGCCAACGCGGCGGCTGCAGCAGCAGCCTCAGCGTCGTTCGTGGCCTTCTTCTTAGCGGCGGCGTCGTCGGCCATGGTGTCGATGCAGAGGAAGTAGTGGAAGCAGAGGCGAACAGAGTTGGGGACGGATCAGGAGCAGTCGCGTCGAGACGCTCCCCAAAAACCTTATTGCCGTTCTCCCGGGCAGGATCTCGAACGACAGGGTTCCGGAGGCACCTGCTCTCCCGACCAGCCGTGCACGCGGTCGTCGGGATGGGATCGCCGGAGGCAGCACAGAGTGAGGAACAGTAGATGACGGCTAGGTCACGCGAGAGGGAATGAGTGAACCAAACTAGGTTACTTCACTGGCCAGAGACTTCTTATATAGTCCGTAAGGAAGAAAGTCGTGGGCCTTGACGAGGCCCACGACCGAGTCGGCCCACTCCCGGCAAGGGAGTCGTTGTTCCCGGCAAGGGTCGCTGGCGGTGTCAAAACCGGCGGATCTCGGGTAGGGGGTCCCGAACTGTGCGTCTAGGCCGGATGGTAACAGGAGGCAGGGAACACGATGTTTTACCCAGGTTCGGGCCCTCTTGATGGAGGTAAAACCCTACGTCCTGCTTGATTAATATTGATGATATGGGTAGTACAAGAGTAGATCTACCACGAGATCAAGGAGGCTAAACCCTAGAAGCTAGCCTATGGTATGATTGTTGTGTATGGAGTTGATTGCCTACGGACTACAACCCTCCGGTTTATATAGACACCTGATAGGGTTAGGGTTACATAGAGTCGGTTACAATGGTAGGAGATCTTGAATATCCGCATCGCCAAGCTTGCCTTCCACGCCAAGGAAAGTCCCATCCGGACACGGGATGAAGTCTTCAATCTTGTATCTTCATAGTCCAGGAGTCCGGCTGAAGGTATAGTCCGGCTACCCGAACACCCCCTAATCCAGGACTCCCTCAGTAGCCCCTGAACCAGGCTTCAATGACGACGAGTCCGGCGCGCAAATTGTCTTCGGCATTGCAAGGCGGGTTCCTCCTCCAAGTCCTTCATAGAAGATTGTAAACACCAAGAGTAGTGTCCGGCTCTGCAAAATAAGCTTCCACATATTGCCGTAGAGAGAATAATATTAACACAAATCAAATCTGCTGACGTATTCCGCAGTGCGTCATCACACTACAGCCAAGTCCTTCACTCGAATCGTTTTCACTTTTCCACCTCAGCGTGTTTTGCGAGGCGGTTTCCTTGGCACGTCTTGTCAAAGCAGAGATCGTGTGCCCCCCTTTTACGGGATTCTCATCAATACAGACGTGGGTAACCCAATCGTGCCCGTTAGCATGTTTTCTCGATTAAAGGCGAGTCCCAAACGGTTACGGGGAGGGCTCCCGGTATTCAACCTCTTATAAAGAGACCAGGGCCTTACTCCTTTTCTCCAATCCCAAAACAAGTTCGCCCGTCGCCTCGAGTTCCAACACCCTAGGCTCCAGATTCCGGGCGCCTCAGACCTTCAACAATGTCCGGTTCTGACCTTCAAGGCCGATGGATGCTGTAACACCCCGGATATGATTTTCCCAATTTGTACTCCAACTCTTGCCGTTTCCGGCGTTAAGTTATTTTATTTTCTCAGGTTTGGGTTTTTTTGTCTCCGTGTGTTGTTATCGTTGTCATGCATCTCATATCATGTCATCATGTGCATTGCATTTGCATACGTGTTCATCTCATGCATTCGAGCATTTTCCCCGTTGTCCGTTTTGCATTCCGGCACTTCGTTCTCCTCCGGTGGTCATTTCTACCTTTCTTTCGTGTGTGGGGATTAAACATTTCCGGATTGGACCGAGACTTGTCAAGCGGCCTTGGTTTACTACCGGTAGACCGCCTGTCAAGTTTCGTATCATTTAGACTTCGTTTGATACTCCAACGGTTAACCGAGGGACCATAAAGGCCTCGTGTGTGTTGCAGCCCAACACCCCTCCAATTTGACCCAAAACCCGCTCCATCATCTAGAGCGTTCGATCACGATCGCGTGGCCGAAAACCGCACCTCATTTGGACTCTCCTAACTCCTCCTATGCCTATAAATAGGACCCCCGAAATTTCGGATCTCCTTCTCCCCCGAAACCCTAGAAATCGCCCCCGCCGTCACCGGACACGTCCGTTTCCAACCGGACGAATCGCCGCCGCCGCCCGCAGCCAGTGGCGTGGTGCCATGTGGTGCGCCGCCACCCGCCTCCGCTCCGGCCCGCTCGGCCCGGGGAGAGCCCCCGCGGCCCGAGTCGCCCGCGCCGCCTCCTTCCGCGTCGCCCCGCCGCCTCCTCCACCTCGCCGCCCGCGCGCCGCCCGGGAACCACGTCGTCGGCGAGCCGCTCCGCCGCACCGGTCGCCGCTCCGCCGCACCAGCGCCGCCCCACCTTGCCGCCCGGAGCTCCCGGAGCTCCTCCGCCGTCCCAGGGACCAGATTCGGCCGCCTCCTCCTCCCCCTCGCCAAGTCCGGCCACCGGCGCCCCCATCTCCGGCGACGAACTCCAGCGACGTTCGATCTGCTACAGTGCAACCCGGCGGCTAGAGTAAACCCTAGATCTGGGGTTGTTTTTTTTCTCTAAGTCCCTAAATTTTCAGTCCATATGCTCCTGTTCGAGGCCTCGTAACTTTGCATCCGTAGCTCCGATTCATGCATATAGCATATCAAAATGTTGTCTCAGAGAGTACATCATTCCATTCCATTGCATCATTTTCATTTGAGTTCATCTTGATGCCCGAAATGCTGTTATAAGGAGGCTACTTGAGTTAGTTGTCAGATCTGCTACTCCATCTTACACATTTGTCATTTTTGCCATGATTATTGTGTGCATGATATGCCCTGAGTTCTACATATGTTTTGTTAAGGGTTTTGTCATCTTTCCAGAGGTGCAACCCATGCATTTTTGTGATGTGTGTGGTGACTAGTGCAAGCTTGCAAAGTGGTGCACTCGGTAATTCTGTTTTCAGGGACAGTAATTTCACTAAGTCATGGGATCGTTTATCTCATGATGCCTTATGTTCATGTTGTTTCCTAGTGATCCGTGCCTCTTTTGAGGATGATCAGTAAAGGAGTTTTGTTAATCTTATAGTGCTCTATCTATCCATGTATTTGTTTGCAATTATGGAGCACCCTAGCTTGAGTCAATCGAGCTCTACTTTTGCTACTTTGTGAATCTGGGAAGATCGTCAACTTGTTTGTGATTTTGCCGATGTTGTTGTAGTTGATCCGCGCATGCTATGCCATTGTTCTTGCCATGTCTAGCTTGCATTTTATGTGTTCTTGATGGATGTATGCTTGTATTGCCATGACTTGCACCGTAGTGAGTGCATCGAGCTCGTAAACATGCCTACTTGAGTTATGTTTCAGCATGTGCCAGTTTTCACTAAGTCTGAAAACTGATTATGTTTTTGCGATGTTCGTGTGCTTGTTAGTATATTTTATGATCCCTTTTGGCTCAAGGTCACTAAGGGACTTTTTTTAAGCTATTTGAGTAGCTCCATGCCATGTTTTACTTTGTCATGTTCAGGTCATGTAGCATGTTGTTTTGTTGCTCCGAAGAGAGCTACTTGGTCTGAAATTCCAGACAAGTGTTAATTTCACTAAGTCTGAGATCTGTTTACCATTTGCGTTTTTGCCATGCTTGTTTGAACCTGTTAATGGATGAATTGGCCATGGCTCAGTGCTAGACTTTTGTTAAGCATCTTGAATGCTTCACTGCCATGTATTTTTATGCCTTGTTTGAGTGCTGTAGCATGTTCATCTCATTGCATTTAGATGCCTACTTGCTGTAAATCGCAGACCGGTGTCATATTTGAATCGTTTGCCATTTCCAAACCGTAACTCCGATTCCGGCGTTCTTTATATCGTTTTCAAGAGATTTCATCTCATCTTTCCAGTGGCACACTTGGATTTCCAAGTTGAGGCCAGGTTCATGCATTTCCTGTCATATCTTGCATATGCATCCCGCATCGCATCCCGCATAGCATATCATCTTTGCATCGTGTTGTTTGGGTTTGCACGTGGTTGATTGTATCCTTGTTGCTTGTTTGTCTTGTTTGGGTAGAGCCGGGAGACGAGTTCGCTAACGAGGAGCCTGTTGAGTTTGCTTTCGAGGATCCAGTCAACTTTGACAGCTTTGCAGGCAAGATGATCATACCCTCGAAATCACTACTATCTTTGCTATGCTAGTTTGCTCGCTCTTTTGCTATGCCAATGCTACGATGCCTACCATTTGCTTGTCAGCCTCCCAAATTCCCATGTCAAACCTCTAACCCACCACGTCCTAGCAAACCATTGATTGGCTATGTTACCGCTTTGCTCAGCCCCTCTTATAGCGTTGCTAGTTGCAGGTGAAGATTGGAGGCCGTTCCTTGTTGGAACATTTATTTAATTGTTGGGTTATCATCATATTATCTTGTTATCTTAATGCACCTATATACTTGGTAAAGGGTGGAAGGCTCGGCCTCTCGCCTAGTGTTTTGTTCCACTCTTGCCGCCCTAGTTTCCGTCATATCGGTGTTATGTTCCCGGATTTTGCGTTCCTCACGCGGTTGGGTTATAATGGGAACCCCTTGATAGTTCGCCTTGATTAAAGCTTTTCCAGCAATGCCCAACCTTGGTTTTACCATTTGCCACCTAGCCTCTTTTTCCCTTGGGTTTCTGGAGCCCGAGGGTCATCTTATTTAAACCCCCCCGGGCCAGTGCTCCTCTGAGTGTTGGTCCACCTGTCAGCTGCCGGTGGCCACCAGGGGCAACTCTGGGCTGGCCTACCCATACCTAAGACAATCTGAGTGTGCCCTGAGAAAGAGATATGTGCAGCTCCTATCGGGATTTGTCGGCACATTTGGGCGGTGTTGCTGGTCTTGTTTTAACCTGTCGAAATGTCTTGTTGTACCGAGATATCGAGTCTGATCGGAACGTCTTGGGAGGAGGTCTATTCCTTCGTTGACCGTGAGAGCTTGTCATGGGCTAAGTTGGGACTCCCCTGCAGGGATTGAACTTTCGAAAGCCGTGCCTGCGGTTATGGGCAGATGGGAATTTGTTAATGTCCGGTTGTAGATAACTTGAACCCTAATTTAATTAAAATGAATCAACCGTGTGTGTTACCGTGATGGCCCCTTCTCGACGGAGTCCGGGAAGTGGACACGGTGTTGGAGTAATGCTTGCGCAGGTTGCTCTCTAGTTTCTCGCTCGCGCTTTGCCTCCTCTTCTCGCTCTCTTTTGCGAATAAGTTAGCCACCATATATGCTAGTCGCTTGCTGCAGCTCCACATATATTTACCTTACCCTTCCTATTAAGCTTAAATAGTCTTGATCGCGAGGGTGCGAGATTGCTGAGTCCCTGTGGCTCACAGATTACTATTACACCAGATGCAGGTCCAGGTGATTCCGCTCCAGGTGACGCGTACGAGCTCAAGTGGGAGTTCGACGAGGACTCTCAACGTTACTATGTTTCCTTTCCTGATGATCAGTAGTGGTGCCCAGTTGGGGGTGATCGGGACCATGTCGCTTGTTGGGTTATCTTTCATTTTGGCGCCGTAGTCGGGCCATGAGTGTTTGGATGATGTATGTTATTTATGTACTTGATTGACGTGGCGAGTGTAAGCCAACTATGTTATCCCTTTTATTATCTATGTTACATGGAATGTTTGTGATGATTACCTGACTTGTGACATATGCCTTCAATGCGATTATGCCTCTAAGTCGTGCCTCGACACGTGGGAGATATAGTCGCATCGAGGGTGTTACAAGTTGGTAATCAGAGCCTTCCCCGACCTTAGGAGCCCCATTGCTTGATCGTTTTTAGCGGCCGAGTTGTGTCTAGAAAAATGTTTTGAGTCATTTAGGAATTCTTTTTACTTCCCAGTCTCCTCATCGCTCTGGTAAGGCATCCTGACGTAGAGTTTTGACTCTTCTCTTCTCAAATTTCACAAATTTTTTTTAGGATCACGCGGGTATCTTGGAATCGTTCCGATGGTTTTATGATGAGAACATTGTCTTGGTGCCTCCTGTCAGGGGTTTAGTGGAAGTGTCCCGGGGAGTTGAGCTCTGAGATGTTGTCATCATAATTTTATCGTTGCAATTCTGGAATACCTGAGTTTAGTACGCCGACATCGAAAATCTCTTTTATGCAGTTCGTTGGTGAGATAACCTCGATGCCACCCAGTACTGGGGCGGGAGTTCGGGAGTATCGCCATAACTTGTATAACGGATGCTTTTCGAAGGTTGAGGTAGATGGTTTCCAAAGTTTTCTTGGTTATGTGTTGAAGGATGGATACAGCTGGATGTAGGAATTGCTAGTTTGGGTGAGATATTATGCTTCCCCTGTATCCCCAACACCTGATTGCATAACCGGAAAGGTTCGGGAGTTTCATAGGTGGGAATTCTTGTAGCTCTAGTTTCTTCTTCCACGGATATTGGTTTGAGATTGGGATTTCTTACCAATTATTCGTTCTTGATCCGTACCTTGTTGATTTAGTTTTCTACCTTTAATTCTACGTGGCTTCGCAATTTATGGATATGTGACCATTTCAAGAGGAATGCATTCGTCCATTTTGTTCGGATGTGAAGACTTTATGTTGCAATTTTCATTCCGTTGGTTTTAGCTTCATTTATCTGTCTATGTGCTAACGGTGGTCAACCTCTTCAGGATGGCTCCCACTAAGAGCACCAGTCAGAATCAGAATCAAGATCCGCCACCACCTCCACCTCCTCCGGAGGCATGGCAAGCTGTGATGGCCGCAACCAATGCAAACACACAGTTGATCATGCAAATTCTCCAAGAGCGCAATCAAGGCAGCCAAGGGAATCAAGGCAACAATCAGAATCATTTTGCTACACTGAACCAGTTCCTTGCTAATGGGCCAAAGACTTTCAGCAATTGTGTTGAGGCAACCGATGCTGACGATTGGCTCGTGGATCTGTGAAAGCATTTTGAGTGCAGCAATGTTAGGCCTGAAGATTTCGTCAAGTTCGCTTCCTTCCAACTCAAAGATCAAGCTGTAGAATGGTTCCAGCAGTACAAGGATTCCAGAGGTGGACGTCTGATCACTTGGGATGATTTCCGTCAAGATTTCTGAGCTCATCACATCCCTCAGAGCGTGGTTGAAAGTAAGCGTGAGGAATTCCGCAACCTGAAGCAAGGCTCTTTGTCTGTCTATGACTACAACAAGTTGTTCCAGAAGCTCGCCCGCTTTGCCAAGCAGGACGTACCTAATGAGAAGAGCATGATATACCAGTTCAAGGGTGGTCTCAGAGAAGAAATTCAGCTCGCTCTTGTCCTCTTTGAGCCCTTGAGGTACGATGAGTTCTACAACATGGCATTGAAGCAAGAGGCTGCTCAGTTGAGGTGTGATGCTTCCAAGAAGCGAGTCAGAGATGCTACTCCTTCTTCCTCTACTCAAGTGGCCAAGCAGCAGAAGTATTGGCTTCCTCCTCCTCCGTTCCGTCAGCCGTATCAGCAGAAGAGCAAAGGTGGCAGTGGTTCTTCCCACCCACCCAACCCTGGCTTTCAGAACAAGACTTCGTCTCAAGCTCCAAGACCGAGTGCTCCGTACCACCGTCCGCTTTCAGAGGTCACGTGCAACAAGTGCCAAGAAAAGGGTCACTATGCCAACAAGTGTTTCAACCAGAGGCGTCTTCCTCCTCCTCCTCCTGTGAGATCGGCAAGTACAGATGTGGTCAAGCATAACCCCAAGCACGCCAAGGTCAATTTGATGAATGCAGCTCAGGCAGAGGATTCGTCAGATGTCATCATGGGTAACCTTCCTGTTAATGATATTCTAGCTAAAGTTCTTTTTGACACAGGTGCATCGCATTGTTTCATCTCGAGACCGTTTTCATCTAAGCATGGTTTGGCTCAGCAAATTTTGCCTAGTCCATTAGCAGTTGTCTCTCCTGGTAGGCGCATGCATGCTAACTCCATTGCTCCGGATGTGACTATCACCTTGGGCGACTAAAAATTTCTATCTTCTCCTATGGTTCTTGGTGACTCGGATATTGATCGTATTCTCGGAATGGATTGGCTTTCTAAGCACAAGGCACATCTTGATTGTGCAGCCAGGCAGATTCAATTGACTCATTCGTCTGAGGATGTAATTGTCTTTGCCGCTCAGGATAATACCATCCGTTTGTTTTCTCTCAATGAGAAGGGTGAACTGGATGCTATCTCGCAGATTCCAGTCGTTTGCGAATATCAAGACGTCTTTCCAGAAGAGCTCCCAGGAATGCCTCCGCACCGGCCAGTTGAATTCGTTATTGATCTTGAGCCCGGCACGGAACCTATGTGCAAACACCCTTACAAGCTCGGACCTGAAGAGTTGAGGAAGCTGAAGAAGCAACTCGATGAGCAAGAGAGAATGGGTCTCATCCGGCCTAGTTCTTCTCCGTGGGGTTGTGGTGTTCTTTTTGTGAAGAAGAAGGATGGAGTGGACCGACTTTGTGTTGATTACCGTCCATTGAACAAGAAGACCATCAAGAACAAATACCCACTTCCCAACATCAATGAGCTGTTCGAACAACTCAAGGGTGCCCAAGTATTCTCCAAGCTTGATCTCCGTATGGGTTATCATCAGATTCGAATCCGTGAGCAAGATATTCCCAAGACGGCTTTCAGGACAAGCTTTGGTTCATACGAATACACTGTCATGTCTTTTGGCCTCGTTAACACTCCTCCGACGTTCTCTCGCATGATGAATTTCATCTTCAACGCCTACACCAATGACTTCGTTTTGGTCTATCTCGACGACATTCTGGTTTTCTCGAAGAACAAGGAAGATCATGCCAAGCACTTGCGTTTGGTGCTTGATAAGCTCAGGGAACATCAGTTCTACGCCAAGTTCTCCAAGTGTGGATTTTGGCTCGATGAGGTTCTTTATCTTGGCCATATCATCTCTGCCAAGGGCATTGCCGTGAATCCTGAGAAGGTGTCTACAATTGTGAATTGGGAACCTCCTCAGAACGTGAAGCAACTCCGTAGCTTCCTCGGTCTCGCAAGCTATTGCCGAAGATTCGTTGAAAACTTTTCTAAGATCGCGAAGCCTCTCTCTAATCTTCTCCAGAAGCACGTCAAGTACGTTTGGTCTCCGGAGTGTGACATTGCTTTCAACACTTTGAAAGAGAAATTGATCACTGCTCCAGTTCTGACTCCTCCTGATGAATCCAAACCGTACGAGGTCTTTTGTGATGCCTCTCTCCAAGGTCTTGGCGCAGTATTAATGCAAGAGAAGAAAGTTGTTGCTTATACATCTCGCCAGTTGAAGCCTAATGAGAAGAACTACCCCACTCATGATCTCGAGTTGGCGGCAGTTGTGCATGCTCTTTTGACTTGGAGACATCTTCTATTGGGAAGAAAAGTGGACATTTTCACTGATCACAAGAGTCTCAAGTACATCTTCACTCAGCCTAATCTCAACCTCAGGCAAACTCGATGGGTCGAAATGATTCAAGAGTATAATCCGAGTATCGAGTATACTCCAGGCAAGGCCAATGTGATTGCTGACGCATTGAGCAGAAAGGCTTATTGCAACAGTCTGATTCTTAAGCCTTATCAACCCGAGCTTTGTGAAGCTTTCCGCAAACTTAATCTGCAAGTTGTTCCTCAAGGTTTCCTCGCCAACCTTCAAGTATCTCCTACCTTGGAAGACCAGATTCGCCAAGCCCAGCTTCTTGATGCCATGGTAAAAAAGGTGAAGATTGGGATTGCCAAGAGTCAACCCAAGTACAAGTGCTACCGCCTTGATGACAAGGACACTTTCTTCTTCGAGGATCGAATTGTTGTACCCAAAGGTGACCTCCGTAAAGTGAGCATGAATGAGGCTCACAATTCTCTCCTCTCCATCCACCCTGGGAGCACGAAGATGTATCAGGACCTCAAGCAAGCTTATTGGTGGACTCGAATGAAGCGCGAGATTGCTCAGTTCGTGAATGAATGTGATGTCTGCAGAAGAGTGAAGGCAGAACACCAAAGGCCAGCAGGTCTCCTCCAACCTCTTGCCATTCCAGAATGGAAGTTTGATCACATTGAAATGGACTTCGTGACTGGGTTTCCAAAGTCCAAGCGTGGAAATGATGCTATATTCGTTGTCATCGACAAACTCACCAAAGTGGCTCACTTTCTGCCTATCAAAGAGTCGATCACTGCAGCTCAATTGGAAGAACTCTATACCTCTCGAATTGTCTCTCTGCACGGTATCCCTCAAGTGATATCTTCAGACCATGGCAGCATCTTTACCTCCAAGTTCTGGGATTCTTTTCAGAAGGCCATGGGCACCAACATCCGCTTCAGCACAGCTTTCCATCCTCAAACAAGCGGTCAAGTCGAGCGTGTCAACCAGATTCTTGAAGATATGCTCAGGGCTTGTGTGATCTCCTTCGGCATGAAGTGGGAGGATTGTCTTCCTTATGCTGAATTCTCCTACAACAACAGTTTTAAAGCAAGTTCGGGCAAGGCCCCTTTTGAAATTCTGCATGGCAGGAAGTGCCGTACCCCTCTCAACTGGTCTGCAACCGGTGAACGTCAGCTTTTGGGTAATGACTTAATCATAGAGGCAGAAGAAATGTGCAAAGTCATTCGTGATAACCTCAAAGCAGCCCAATCCTGCCAGAAGAGCTACTATGATAGTAAGCACCGTGATCTGGCTTTCGAGATCGGAGATCATGTTTACCTCCGCGTCTCTCCTATGAAAGGTACCCGTCGCTTCGGTATCAAAGGGAAGCTTGCCCCTAGATACGTGGGACCTTTCAAGATTGTCAGCAAGAGAGGCGACCTCGCCTATCAACTCGAGCTTCCTTCAAACTTTGCAAATGTTCATGATGTGTTCCATGTCTCTCAGCTTTGAAAGTGCTTCAAGACTCCTGACCGCACTGTCAACTTCGAGGACATTGAGCTCCAAGAAGATCTCTCCTATCGTGAGCACCCAGTTGCTATTCTTGAAGAGACTGAACGCAAGACTCGCAACAAGTAAATCAAATTTCTCAAAGTCAAGTGGTCACACCATTCCGACCGTGAAGCTACATGGGAACGCGAGGATCACCTCCGTTCTGAGTACCCGACGTTCTTTCAGTCCTAGATCTCGGGACGAGATCCTTTCGTAGTGGTGGAGTGTTGTAACACCCCGGATATGATTTTCCCAATTTGTACTCCAACTCTTGCCGTTTCCGGCGTTAAGTTATTTTATTTTCTCGGGTTCGGGTTTTTTGTCTCCGTGTGTTGTTATCGTTGTCATGCATCTCATATCATGTCATCATGTGCATTGCATTTGCATACGTGTTCATCTCATGCATTCGAGCATTTTCCCTGTTGTCTGTTTTGCATTTCGGTGCTTCATTCTCCTCCGGTGGTCATTTCTACCTTTCTTTCGTGTGTGGGGATTAAACATTTCCGGATTGGACCGAGACTTGTCAAGCGGCCTTGGTTTACTACCAGTAGACCGCCTGTCAAGTTTCGTATCATTTGGACTTCGTTTGATACTCCAACGGTTAACCGAGGGACCGTAAAGGCCTCGTGTGTGTTGCAGCCCAACACCCCTCCAATTTGGCCCAAAACCCACCTAAACTTGCTCCATCATCTAGAGCGTTCAATCACGATCGCGTGGCCGAAAACCGCACCTCATTTGGACTCTCCTAGCTCCTCCTATGCCTATAAATAGGACCCCCGAAATTTCGGATCTCCTTCTCCCCCGAAACCCTAGAAATCGCCCCCGCCGTCACCAGACACGTCCGTTTCCAACCGGACGAATCGCCGCCGCCGCCGGCAGCCAGTGGCGTGGTGCCACGTGGCGCGCCGCCACCCGCCTCCGCTCCGGCCCGCTCGGCCCGGGGAGAGCCCCCGCGGCCCGAGTCGCCCGCGCCGCCTCCTTCCGCGTCGCCCCGCCGCCTCCTCCACCTCGCCGCCCGCGTGCCGCCCGGGAACCACGTCGCCGGCGAGCCGCTCCGCCGCACCGGTCGCCGCTCCGCCGCACCAGCGCCGCCCCACCTCGCCGCCCGGAGCTCCCGGAGCTCCTCCGCCGTCCCAGGGACCAGATCCGGCCGCCTCCTCCTCCCCCTCGCCAAGTCCGGCCACCGGCGCCCCCATCTCCAGCGACGAACTCCGGCGACGTTCGATCTGCTACAGTGCAACCCGGCGGCTACAGTAAACCCTAGATCTGGGGTTGTTTTTTCTCTAAGTCCCTAAATTTTCAGTCCATATGCTCCTGTTCGAGGCCTCGTAACTTTGCATCCGTAGCTCCGATTCATGCATATAGCATATCAAAATGTTGTCTCAGAGAGTACATCATTTCATTCCATTGCATCATTTTCATTTGAGTTCATCTTGATTCCTGAAATGCTGTTAGAAGGAGGCTACTTGAGTTAGTTGTCAGATCTGCTACTCCATCTTAGACATTTGTCATTTTTGCCATGATTATTGTGTGCATGATATGCCCTGAGTTCTACATATGTTTTGTTAAGGGTTTTGTCATCTTTCTAGAGGTGCAACCCATGCATTTTTGTGATGTGTGTGGTGACTAGTGTAAGCTTGCAAAGTGGTGCACTCGGTAATTCTGTTTTCAGGGACTTAGTAATTTCACTAAGTCCTGGGATCGTTTATCTCATGATGCCTTATGTTCATGTTGTTTCCTAGTGATCCGTGCCTCTTTTGAGGATGATCAGTAAAGGAGTTTTGTTAATATTGTAGTGCTCTATCCATCCGTGTCTTTGTTTGCAATTATGGAGCACCCTAGCTTGAGTCAATCGAGCTCTACTTTTGCTACTTTGTGAATCTGGGAAGATCGTCAACTTGTTTGCGATTTTGCCGATGTTGTTGTAGTTGATCCGTGCATGCTATGCCATTGTTCTTGCCATGTCTAGCTTGCATTTTATGTGTTCTTGATGGATGTATGCTTGTATTTCCATGACTTGCACCGTAGTGAGTGCATCGAGCTCGTAAACATGCCTACTTGAGTTATGTTTCAGCATGTGCCAGTTTTCACTAAGTCTGAAAACTGATTATGTTTTTGTGATGTTCGTGTGCTTGTTAGTATATTTTATGATCCCTTTTGGCTCAAGGTCACTAAGGGACTTTTGTTAAGCTATTTGAGTAGCTCCATGCCATGTTTTACTTTGTCATGTTCAGGTCATGTAGCATGTTGTTTTGTTGCTCCGAAGAGAGCTACTTGGTCTGAAATTCCAGACAAGTGTTAATTTCACTAAGTCTGAGATCTGTTTACCATTTGCGTTTTTGCCATGCTTGTTTGAACCTGTTAATGGATGAATTGTCCGTGGCTCAGTGCTAGACTTTTATGCCATGTTTGAGTGCTGTAGCATGTTTGAATGCTTCCCTGCCATGTATTTTTATGCCATGTTTGAGTGCTGTAGCATGTTCATCTCATTGCATTTAGATGCCTACTTGCTGTAAATCGCAGACCGGTGTCATATTTGAATCGCTTGCCATTTCCAAACCGTAACTCCGACTCCGGCGTTCTTTATATCGTTTTCAAGCGATTTCATCTCATATTTCCAGTGGCACACTTGGATTTCCAAGCTGAGGCCAGGTTCATGCATTTCCTGTCATATCTGGCATATGCATCCCGCATCGCATCCCGCATAGCATATCATCTTTGCATCGTGTTGTTTGAGTTTGCACGTGGTTGATTGTATCCTTGTTGCTTGTTTGTCTTGTTTGGGTAGAGCCGGGAGACGAGTTCTCTAACGAGGAGCCCGTTGAGTTTGCTTTCGAGGATCCAGTCAACTTTGACAGCTTTGCAGGCAAGATGATCATACCCTCGAAATCACTACTATCTTTGCTATGCTAGTTTGCTCGCTCTTTTGCTATGCCAATGCTACGATGCCTACCATTTGCTTGTCAGCCTCCCAAATTGCCATGTCAAACCTCTAACCCACCACGTCCTAGCAAACCATTGATTGGCTATGTTACCGCTTTGCTCAGCCCCTCTTATAGCTTTGCTAGTTGCAGGTGAAGATTGGAGGCCGTTCCTTGTTGGAACATTTATTTACTTGTTGGGATATCATCATATTATCTTGTTATCTTAATGCACCTATATACTTGGTAAAGGGTGGAAGGCTCGGCCTCTCGCCGAGTGTTTTGTTCCACTCTTGCCGCCCTAGTTTCCGTCATATCGGTGTTATGTTCCCGGATTTTGCGTTCCTCACGCGGTTGGGTTATAATGGGAACCCCTTGATAGTTCGCCTTGATTAAAGCTTTTCCAGCAATGCCCAACCTTGGTTTTACCATTTGCCACCTAGCCTCTTTTTCCCTTGGGTTTCCGGAGCCCGAGGGTCATCTTATTTAAACCCCCCCGGGCCAGTGCTCCTCTGAGTGTTGGTCCACCTGTCAGCTGCCGGTGGCCACCAGGGGAAACTCTGGGCTGGCCTACCCGTACCTAAGACAATCTGAGTGTGCCCTGAGAAAGAGATATGTGCAGCTCCTATCGGGATTTGTCGGCACATTCGGGCGGTGTTGCTGGTCTTGTTTTAACCTGTCGAAATGTCTTGTTGTACCGAGATACCGAGTCTGATCGGAACATATTGGGAGGAGGTCTATTCCTTCGTTGACCGTGAGAGCTTGTCATGGGCTAAGTTGGGACTCCCCTGCAGGGATTGAACTTTCGAAAACCGTGCCCGCGGTTATGGGCAGATGGGAATTTGTTAATGTCCGGTTGTAGATAACTTGAACCCTAATTTAATTAAAATGAATCAACCGTGTGTGTTACCGTGATGGCCTCTTCTCGGCGGAGTCCGGGAAGTGGACACGGTGTTGGAGTAATGCTTGCGCAGGTAGCTCTCTAGTTTCTCGCTCGCGCTTTGCCTCCTCTTCTCGCTCTCTTTTGCGAATAAGTTAGCCACCATATATGCTAGTCGCTTGCTGCAGCTCCACATATATTTACCTTACCCTTCCTATTAAGCTTAAATAGTCTTGATCGCGAGGGTGCGAGATTGCTGAGTCCCTGTGGCTCACAGATTACTATTACACCAGATGTAGGTCCAAGTGATTCCGCTCCAGGTGACGCGTACGAGCTCAAGTGGGAGTTCGACGAGGACTCTCAATGTTACTATGTTTCCTTTCCTGATGATCAGTAGTGGTGCCCAGTTGGGGGTGATCGGGACCATGTCGCTTGTTGGGTTATCTTTCATTTTGGCGCCGTAGTCGGGCCATGAGTGTTTGGATGATGTATGTTATTTATGTACTTGATTGACGTGGCGAGTGTAAGCCAACTATGTTATCCCTTTTATTTTCTATGTTACATGGGATGTTTGTGATGATTACCTGACTTGCGACATATGCCTTCAATGTGATTATGTCACACCCTAGCTAGTTCAAGCATTAGGGTGTGCATCATGTTTAAATTTCTCTTAAATTTGAAATGGGGAAAGCAGAAACCCCCAACACCCCCCTAGAAACAACTAGGGTTTACTAAAATTAGTTTCAGTGAACCTGAAATGCCCTTCTAAAAAGTTCACCCTCTTTGTCTTAGGTTAGAACCTCTGGCACAATTGGTGCACAATTTTCTAGGTCAACAGAAGGTCATTGAATTAAATCATAAGTATTTGAATTTGGGCATTTAAATACCATAAAATAATTTAAATGCTCAAATAATTCTGGGAATAAATGTTTCCTGTTGGAAATATTCTAAACAGAGCTCACATTTATTTTCAGGATTTTTGGAAATGTTTTAGTATTTTTAATAAAGCTAAACATTGGCAGTTAAATAGAAAATAGAAACAAAATAAAAAAAAGAGAAGGAAGCCCACCTGGGCCTTACCTGTGCTGGCCAGCCCACCTGGCTCGGCCCAGCCGACTGGCCAGCGCCAGTCACCCCCTACCTCACGCCAGGAGGCAGGGGCGCGTGCTCGCCGCTCGCCGGCCACGCGCCGGCCACCTCCTGCTTCTGCCGACGCCCGGGAGATGCCCAGGGACGCCACGCGACCCCCACGTCCCCCTCTCATCCTCCCTCACTCTCCCCCTCGTCTCCCTCATCCTCTCCCGCGATGGCCGAGCGCGGACCTCGCCGTCGATCGCCGTAGTCGCCGCCAGAGACATCCCCTCGCCCCTCCAATGAGCCCATTAGCTCCGCCTCGACTCCCTCGCCCTCCCCACCGAGCCACGCTTCGCCGGAGGCCCTGCAGCACCGCCATCCCCGTCTTCTTCAACCTCGGTCCGCCGAGATCGCCGGTGACCGTGCGCCTGCTCCGTTGCTTCCCCGAGCTCCCCAAGACCACTGCTGCACTCCCCGTGAGCTTCTCCTTCGATCCCCACCTCCCCCTTGCTCGTTTGCGCCGTGTAGTCGCCGCCATCTTCGAGCCCGAGAGCTCCCCGCCGCCGGCCATGGCGCCGTCGTGGCCAGAGCCACAGTGGCTCGAGGCCAAGCTCGCAGTTGTGCTCAGCGCAGCACCAGGAACCCGTAGCCACCACCAGCTCCTTCTCCCGTGCACCGTAGCCTCGAAACCAACCTCGCCCGAACTCCGGCCGCCGCCACGAGCTCGATTCCGGCGAGCTCGCTCCACCCCAGCTCCTCCCACTTGCCCCACTAGATGCGCGCGAGCCCCAGCTACGTGTAGCACATCTCCGCCGTCGTTTTGGTCGCCTGAGGGCGTTTTCCGAAGCCCTCCACCGTCTCGGCCTCGCCGGCGACTCAACGCCGGCGGGATTAGCCCTGTTGACCGGTGGATTTGACCACTGACGTGGACTGGGTGGGCCCAGTTTGACTCCCCTGAGTCAATGACAAGTGGGCCCCCTCTGTTAACTAAATCAGATTAGTTTTAATTAAAGACAATTAGCTTAATTATCTACTGACACGCGGGACCCACCAGTCAGGTTTGACCTGGACGTCCCCGTTGACCACTGACGTCACCCTGACGCAATGCTGACGCAGTAATGCATTTTCTGGATTTATTTTTATTCAGGAAATTCCAGAAAATGTTTAAAACTTCTAAAAATCATAGAAATTCAACCATAACTCCAAATGAAATAATTTATATATGAAAAATTATCAGAAAAATTCAATCTATCCATCTGTAATGGTTTCATGCATGACAAAACAAGTTTACCTTGCTGTTTAAGCAGAATAAGGAAATGCACTATTAAGGCCATGTTTAATGAGCTAATATTTGAATCTTTGATTCAAATGAGTTCATTCCTTTCTATTATAGCTTGCATTAGGCCAAGACACATTCATATTGCCATGTCATAGCATGCATCATATTGTTGCATATCGTCATGTGTTGATTGTGTTCCGATGTGTTCTTCGTGGTAGGTTCTGCCTCCGAGGATATTCACGAGTATCCAACTGAAGGGCAGTATCCCGCTACCACTCCATCAGGCAAGCAACCATTGATCATTCCGATACAAACCCATGTTCTCGCTTCTGCTCTTGTTTACTGCATTAAGACAACGCGATTCAAACTGCTGTGTGCTACGGTAGTTGAACCCTTATCCTCTGCATGACCTGTCATTGCCACAGTAACTAGATGAAACCCACTAGCATGTGTAGGAGTTGATTGAGCCATGTATGTGATTCCTACCTTGCTATGCCTGCTATGCTTAGAGTTGTGTCAGGTCTGGTTCATCTGGGTGATGGGCTAGAGTGAAATGATTATGTCGGTAATGTGAGGGATGTGTTGAACATGTTTTGGTAAAGGTATCGATGAGAGGCCATGTAGGAGTACATGGTGGGTTGTTTCATTGAGGCCGTCCCTAAGAACTGAGATCTGTATGTGTGATTTAAGATTCAGCTACTACCATGCATTGGGATCCTTAATTGACCCTCTCGGCTTCTTAATCACCCTAGTACTCTGTCCAGGAGTTGCAAATAGTTTCTGGTGTTTGTAGGTTATGTGTTGGCGGCCGTGCGTAGCGCTGACCCTAGGGGTGGGCTATGTTGCGGTAGATACACCGTGGCCGGGTATGCCGGGCGCCCGTTTGGCGTCTCGGGACCCTGTTCACATCGTTCGGGGCCGTATGTGGAAACCTCGGCCGGACTCCCTGCGGATGGAACCTGGATAGGCGATAAACCTGGACTAGAGACTTAAGTGTTTAGGTAGGCCGTGGCCGACACCCTCGCTGGGCTTCCGCTTGAAGGTTGCCGAGTACATGTCGTGTAAACGGCGGTAAGTGGTGAAAGCGTGTATGACGAAGTACACCCCTGCAGGGTATAAAACTATTCGAATAGCCGCGTCCGCGGTAAAGGACTACTTGGTTGCCTATACAGTTCATAGACAAGTTAATGGATACTACTAAAAGACTCAAGATAAGTGTGAGTACCGAGGATGGCCCTCTCGTAGGATGACGAGGGAGGATCCCCGGTGGAGTATTGTGTTGGTGAGTAGTGGACTCGTGTGCGAAAACTATTTTACTAGGGAGTTCCGTAGGATAGCTTAGCCAAGAGTCAAAGCTGGCTTGCTGCAATAACCCCACCACCTTCTTGAGAATGAGCATGTATAGTAGGTTCTGATGTAAGACTTGCTGAGTACCTTGTACTCATGTTTGCTTATTTATTGTTTTCAGACGACAACACTGCCCCCTCCGATGGGTTTTATGTAGACCTTGATGTCGACGAGTGACTAGCCACCCAGGTGGTGATCCTGGCCATGGAGGGCCCTATGTAGATAGACAGGCTTCGAGAAGCCTTCTTTCTTTCTAGTGTCTGTACTCAGACCGGTTGCTTCCGCATGTGCTTGTAATGATTGTATGACTTGAGTGTCGGGTCATGTGACCCCTATCTGTATGACATGTTATGTATGGCTCTCTGGAGCCTTTAAATAAAGTACTTGAGTTGTAGAGTTTTGTTGTGATGCCATGTTGTATGTACTCATATCGGGCATATTGTGTGTATGATTGAAATGCTTGGTGTGAGTGGGATCCGACAATCTAGTTGTTTATCCTTGGCAGCCTTTCTTATGGGGAAATGTAGTCTAGTGTTCCTCGAGCCATAGTAGTCCGCTACAGCCCGGTTCACCGGAGTCCTGCTAGCCCAGCACTACTGTTCAGGACACTTGACTGGCCGGCATGTGTTCCACTTCGTTCCTATGTCTGTCCCTTCGGGGAAATGTCACGCGATGACTTCCGGAGTCCTGCCTAGCCTGCTACAGCCCGGTTTCCCCGGAGTCCTGTTAGCCCAGTGCTACAGCTCGGAATCACTCGTTGATGACCGACATGCTCGATGTGATTCATGTATGCCTGTCTCCATAGGTCTGTGTCGCTTTGGGTTCACGACTAGCCATGTCGGCCCGGGTTCTCTGTCATATGGATGCTAGCGACACTATCATATACGTGAGCCAAAAGGCGCAAACGGTCCCGGGCCATGGTAAGGCGACACCCGTGGGATACCGTGCGTGAGGCCGCAAAGTGATATGAGGTGTTACCGGCTAGATCGATGTGACTTGGAATCGGGGTCCTGACAGCGTTGGCATCAGAGCCGGACTGCCTGTAGGTTCGTTGAGCCAAACTGGTCAATGTCGAGTCTAGAAATGCTTTAGTTATATGTAGGGGAATTGATTGTGGGAGGGAACGTAAGGCTCTTTTACTCCTTTACTCTATGCCTCCGATCTGAGTCATTCTCTTCTCATTCAACGTGGGTTAAGGACTAGGCTCTATTCTTCTATCAGGTTCACGTGTTACTAATCCGTAGTAGCTTATAGGATTATTGTTACAAGTCCCAGTTCAGTTTCTACTATTCCTAGTATGTTGCTAATTGGATCAGAACCTTGATATAATGTTGTTGAGTGGTATTGCGAACTGTTGTGGATGTCTCAATTCTTTTTCTGAGCATTTACAGCTGTTATGCTGTCCAATTTTCCCTAGAAATTCTAATGTCTTTGCATTGTGGTTGTGCTTTCAGATGGCCAACCATGCTCAAAACCAAGTGGTTCGCCTGACCCGGTGCCTCGTCGTGCCCGGTCATACTGCTATGTTAGTCCGGGTCATGATCGAGACGGGTTACCGCTGGAATCCCGAATACACCGTCGAAGAGCAGTTCTGCGACTTTAATCAAAGCCAGTATTTCTGCACCGTCAGGATATTTCCTTCTTATCCTGGATCTACCGAGCCCCTTCACTGTTCCTATGGACTCGGGGTTACCGTTGAGATGGCTGTGCAGGATGCTGCCTATTCCATGATGACCATCATGCGAGTCCAGACTGGCCTGCTTCGGAACACTGACTTCCGTTACATGCCAGCTTCACTTCCGGGAGCGCAAGGGTATCTTCAAGCTATCTATGCTGACTCCACTCAGGAGGACTCATTAACTCGTAGCACTGCCGAGATGCTCGAAGATAAGGACCGAGAGAATCGGGCCTTGAGGCTGGAGCTTTTTAATACCCGTGCTGATCATTGGGCCACATTGACTCGGTTTGCACCTGCGGTGCAAGCTAGATGTATGGATACAAGGGATCTGTATCCTGTGAGATTAGCTCTGCCAGACATGGTGGATTGGCGTGATGTGGGAGGCATCACCCCACCCTGTGGTCCCCGCAGGCCACCGTTTGTTGGTCCAAGACCTCATCCTAGCCCCTATGGTCCACAGGCTCCTCAGGACCGTCTGTTCCCGGATGGTCACGTTGAACTTCCAGGCTATGGAGGTGACTTCTATGAGGACTACTACGGAGCTGTCTGAGTTAGTAGTAGTACCACTAGTATTGTAGTAGTTGTATCTCCACTGTCCTGCGTGACTTGTGGAATATGACTTTGCGTGTAATCGATTCCAGAGGTGTAGACAAATAATGTATAGGAGCTTGGAATGCCTCCGATGAGATGTAACGTCTTTCATCATAGTTGTACTGTAGCCTGGGCTTGTACTAAACTATGTATGATGTGTATGACCGTTGGTATATATATGGCAGTTTTATATTACCATGACATATGGATGAACATCTCTGCATTCCGTGCTATCCATTACATTCTGCACTCCCTTGCTAAGTTTGAGCCATCTTTGTCTAAACCGTTGTCTTGTTTTCTCCTAGGATGGTCAACACCCGCAGCAACCCTGCTGCTCCAGAGCAGGGGGAAGCCAGTGCAGCTAGAGGTGAAAATCTGCCTCACCCGCCTTCTCTGGCCGAAGTGATGCTGGAAGCGGAAAGAAACAAGTGTGAGACTAACCGCCTGCTGGAGCGGATTGAGCAGAACACTGCACGCCACCCACGAAATGACTTGGTGTCAATCAATGACTTTATCAAGCTGTACCCACCAAAGTTTAACCATTCCGTCGAGCCCCTCGACGCGGATGACTGGCTTCGCAGCATCACCCACAAGCTACGTTCTGCCAACGTAGCCGAAGCCGACAAGGTTACTTATGCTGCCTATCACCTCGAAGGCCCTGCTAGCCTCTGGTGGGAAAATTTTGAAGCTATGCGCCCGGTCGGCCAAATCACTACTTGGGCTGAATTCAGTGAGGCTTTCTGTGAGCATCACATTCCGGAAGGTCTCATGGATCGCAAGAGGGAGGAGTTCTGCAACTTCACCCAAGGAAGACTGACTGTGGATGCATATAGTCGTGAATTTGGGAATCTGGCACGCTATGCCCCTGAAGAGGTATCTACTGACGCTAAGAAGCAGGCAAGGTTCCGCAAGGGACTTAGCCCTGAGCTTCGCCGCGATCTCCGTCTGCACGAGTGCACGTCCTTTCAGAAGTTGGTCAATAAAGCCATCAGTGCTGAGACAGGCCAGACTGATTATGACGCTTCACGCAAGCACTCCCGTGATTTTGGCTCTTCATCCGGCTCTGGAGCTCAGAAGCGCCGGGTGTGGATTCCAAGCACGGCACTGCCACCCAGGTTCATCCCGAGGCCATCCTTTGAGGCGCCTCGTCCCAACCAGCAATTTGCACCGCCCAAGCCCTATGGTGGCCCCGCTGCTAATGCTGCTCCATGCCCCAATGTGGTGACATGCTTCAAGTGTGGAGAGCCGGGTCACTATAGCCGAGAGTGTCCCCAGAACAACAACCCCAATCAAACTGGAAAGTCCGTTGGCCGTGGTAAGCCACCGGGAAAGACTTTCTACGCCAAGACGGCCACCACTGCACGTGGCCATGTCAATTATGTTTCAGCCGAGGAGGCTCATGAGGATCCTAGCGTCGTCCTTGGTACGCTCCTTGTTAACTGCCATCCGGCATCTGTTCTTTTCGATACTGGAGCATCTCATTCATTCATATCCGAGAACTATGCTCGATTGCACAACACGACATTCTGTGACATGCCCTCTACCATGGAAATTCAAACCCCTGGCTCTAGATGGCAAACTTCTAGAGTAAGCCATGGGAACGAAATTCTTGTCGATAGACTTGTCTTCCTTGCATCCTTAATAGCTCTCAAGTCCTCTGACATTAACATCATCTTGGGTATGGACTGGATGTCAGCTCATTATGGTAAGATCGATTGTGCCACTAGAACCGTTCAACTTACTCACCCCTCGGGCAAGACAGTTAATGTCTTAACTCGAGTGGCCAAGCGCCAACTTTACTCCCTAAATGCCAACCCCCTTCCAGACCTTGAGGATGTTCCGGTAGTCCGAGACTTCCCGGATGTCTTTCCAGAAGAACTTCCAGGTGTTCCACCTGACAGGGATGTCGAGTTTGTGATAGACCTTGTTCCAGGAACCGTTCCAATTTCTAGAAGACCCTACAAGATGGCACCCTTAGAACTAGCCGAGCTTAAGAACCAACTCGATGAGTCCTTGAAAAAGGGTTTCATCCGTCCTAGTTCCTCTCCTTGGGCTTGCCCCGTCCTCTTCGTTAGAAGAAGGATGGAACGGATCGAATGGTTGTGGACTACTGACCTGTCAACTTGGTCACCATCAAGAACAAATACCCGCTTCCCAGGATCAACGACCTGTATGATTAGCTCGCTGGATCCTCAGTCTTCTCCAAGATGGATTTGAGGTTGGGTACCATCAAATCAAAATAAAAAACGGGGACATTCCCAAAACGGCCTTTGTTACTCGTTATGGCCAATACGAGTACACCGTCATGTCCTTCGGTTTAACCAATGCCCCGGCTACCTTCTCTCGGTTAATGAACTCGGTCTTCATGGAGTACTTGGATAAATTCGTCGTAGTATACCTCGATGACATACTCATCTACTCCAAGAATGAAGAGGAACATGCCGAACATCTAAGGCTGGTATTGATGAAACTTCGAGAGCATCGCCTTTATGCCAAATTCTCCAAGTGTGAATTTTGGTTGCCAGAAGTAACCTATCTAGGCCATGTAATCTCTGGTAAGGGTATTGCTGTCAATCCCGAGCGAGTTCAAGCCGTCCTTGATTGGACTCCACCTAAGACGGTTAAGCAAGTTCGGAGCTTCCTTGGCTTAGCGAGCTATTGCCGCCGCTTCGTCGAGAATTTCTCCAAGGTTGCTAAACCTCTAACTGAACTCCTCAGGAAAGATAAAAAGTTCGAGTGGACTCCACAGTGCGAGATCAGTTTTCAGGAACTGAAAAGACGCCTGACATCTGCCCCTGTACTGGTATCACCAGACTTCTCCAAGGATTTTATTATCTATTGCGACGCCTCGCGACAAGGACTAGGTTGCATACTCATGCAAGATCGTCAGGTAATTGCCTATGCTTCACGACAATTACACCCACATGAGGAAAATTATCCCACACATGATCTAGAGCTTGCAGCTGTAGTCCATGCACTTAAAACTTGGCGACATTACCTTCTCGGTAATCGTTGAGAGATCTTCACCGATCACCAAAGCTTGAAATATATCTTCACCCAACCAGATTTGAATCTCAGGCAAAGACGTTGGGTTGAGTTGATCTCGGACTACGACTTAGGAATAACTTACACCCCGGGCAAAGCCAATGTCATGGCTGATGCGCTAAGACGTAAGTCATATTGTAACAACCTGATGTTACAACAAAGTCAACCACTTCTCCATGAGGAATTTCGTAAGCTAAATCTTCACATTGTTCCTCGAGGATTCCTATCCACCCTGGTGGCGAAACCTACCCTTATGGATCAAATCATAACCGCCCAGCGGTATGACAAGGGCATATCCCGGATTAAGGAAAACATTGCTAGCAGAGTTGCTAAATGTTTCTCCATGGATGAGCGAGGTGCTGTCTTCTTTGAGAACCGTCTGGTGGTTCCCAAGAAACAACATCTGCGCCAGTTGATCCTTAAGGAAGCTCATGAATCCCCTCTCACCATTCATCCCGGTAGTACTAAAATGTATCAAGACCTACGCCAGAGGTTTTGGTGGACTAGGATGAAGAAAGAAATCGCTCAATACATTGCTAGCTGCGATGTCTGTCGTCGTGTTAAAGCAGAGCACCAACGGCCTACTGGCACCCTTCAACCTTTGGCTATTGCTGAATGGAAATGGGATAAAATCAGTATGGATTTCATCATTGGGTTTCCCAGGACGAAGAGAGGGAATAATGCCATCTTCATTGTGATCGACCGACTTTCCAAAGTAGCCCACTTTCTACCTGTTCGTGAGAGTATCACCGCTAGCCAGCTAGCCGATTTATACATCTCCCGAATAGTGTCTCTTCATGGTGTCCCATTGGAAATTAACTCAGACCGTGGGAGTCTCTTCACCTCTCGATTTTGGGAAAGTTTCCAAAATGCTATGGGAACTCGTCTCTCTTTTAGTACCGCCTTCCATCCTCAATCAAGTGGTCAAGTGGAGCGAGTCAATCAAATTCTGGAAGATATGCTCCGAGCTTCTGTTATCTCATTCGGAATGAGTTGGGAGAAATGCCTTCCATTCGCGGAGTTTGCTTATAACAATAGTTATCAAGCTAGCTTGGGCAAAGCTCCTTTCGAAGTTCTTTATGGACGAAAATGTCGAACACCTCTTAACTGGTCAGAAACCAGGGAAAGACAACTCTTTGGCCCGGATATGATTCAGGAAGCAGAAGAGCAGGTTCGCGTTATTCGTGACAAATTGAAAACAGCCCAATCTCATCAAAAGAGTCAATATGATCGTAAACATAAGCCTATGACTTATGAAGTCAACGAGAAGGCTTACCTTCGGGTTACTCTGTTAAAGGGAACCCATCGTTTCGGTATCAAAGGCAAATTGGCTCCTCGTTACATTGGACCCTTTCGCATTCTTGCCAAACGAGGAGAAGTTGCCTACCAATTGGAACTACCTCCGCATCTTTCTAGAGTTCACGATGTCTTCCACGTTTCACAACTCAGGCGTTGCTTCGCGGATCCTATCCGTGGAGTGGACCACGAAACGCTTGATCTACAAGATAACCTCTCTTATCGGGAATATCCCGTTCGTATCCTTGATCAAGCCGAGCGTACCACTCGACGTCATAATATCAATTTTATCAAGGTTCAATGGTCACACCATTCCGAGGAAGAAGCCACTTGGGAAAGGGAGGATCGTCTTCGACTCGAGTACCCCACCTTCTTTCCAAAGGATCCTAAATCTCGGGACGAGATTCTTTTGAGTGGGGGTGAGTTGTCACACCCTAGCTAGTTCAAGCATTAGAGTGTGCATCATGTTTAAATTTCTCTTAAATTTGAAACGGGGAAAGCAGAAACCCCCAACACCCCCTGGAAACAACTAGGGTTTACTAAAATTATTTTCAATGAACCTGAAATGCCCTTCTAAAAAGTTCACCCTCTTTGTCTTAGGTTAGAACCTCTGGCAAAATTGGTTAACAATTTTCTAGGTCAACAGAAGGTCATTGAATTAAATCATAAGTATTTGAATTTGGGCATTTAAATACCATAAAATAATTTAAATGCTCAAATAATTCTGGGAATAAATGTTTCCTGTTGGAAATATTCTAAACAGAGCTCACATTTATTTTTAGGATTTTTGGAAATGTTTTAGTATTTTTAATAAAGCTAAACAGTTGCAGTTAAATAGAAAACAGAAACAAAATAAAAAAAAGAGAAGGAAGCCCACCTGGGCCTTACCTGTGCTAGCCAGCCCACCTGGCTCGGCCCAGCCGACTGGCCAGCACCAGTCACCCCCTACCTCGCGCCAGGAGGCAGGGGTGCGTGCTCGCCGCTCGCCGGCCACGCGCCGGCCACCTCCTGCTTCTGCCGACGCCCGGGAGACGCCCAGGGACGCCACGCGACCCCCACGTCCCCCTCTCATCCTCCCTCACTCTCCCCCTCGTCTCCCTCATCCTCTCCCGCGATGGCCGAGCGTGGACCTCGCCGCCGATCGCCGTAGTCGCCGCCAGAGACATCCCCTCGCCCCTCCGACGAGCCCATTAGCTCCGCCTCGACTCCCTCGCCCTCCCCATCGAGCCACGCTTCGCCGGAGGCCCTACAGCACCGCCATCGCCGTCTTCTTCAACCTCGGTCCGCCGAGATCGCCGGCGACCGTGCGCCCGCTCCGTTGCTTCCCCGAGCTCCCCAAGACCACTGCTGCACTCCCCGTGAGCTTCTCCTTCGATCCCCACCTCCCCCTTGCTCGTTTGCGCCGTGTAGTCGCCGCCCTCTTCGAGCCCGAGAGCTCCCCGCCGCCGGCCATGGCGCCATCGTGGCCAGAGCCACAGTGGCTCGAGGCCAAGCTTGCAGTTGTGCTCAGCGCAGCACCAGGAACCCGTAGCCACCACCAGCTCCTTCTCCCGTGCACCGTAGCCTCGAAACCAACCTCGCCCGAACTCCGGCCGCCGCCATGAGCTCGATTCCGGCGAGCTCGCTCCACCCCAGCTCCTCCCACTTGCCCCACTAGATGCGCGCGAGCCCCAGCTACGTGTAGCACATCTCCGCCGTCGTTTTGGTCGCCTGAAGGCATTTTCCGAAGCCCTCTTCCGTCTCGGCCTCGCCGGCGACTCAACGCTGGCGGGATTAGCCCTGTTGACCGGTGGATTTGACCACTGACGTGGACTGGGTGGGCCCAGTTTGACTCCCCTGAGTCAATGACAAGTGGGCCCCCTCTGTTAACTAAATCAGATTAGTTTTAATTAAAGATAATTAGCTTAATTATCTACTGACACGCGGGACCCACCAGTCAGGTTTAACCTGGACGTCCCTGTTGACCACTGACATCACCCTGACGCAATGCTGACGCAGTAATGCATTTTCTGGATTTATTTTTATTCAGGAAATTCCAGAAAATGTTTAAAACTTCTAAAAATCATAGAAATTCAACCGTAACTCCAAATGAAATAATTTATATATGAAAAATTATCAGAAAAATTCAATCTATCCATCTGTAATGGTTTCATGCATGACAAAACAAGTTTACCTTGCTGTTTAAAGCAGAATAAGGAAATGCACTATTAAGGCCATGTTTAATGAGCTAATATTCGAATCTTTGATTCAAATGAGTTCATCCCTTTCTATTTTAGCTTGCATTAGGCCAAGACACATTCATATTGCCATGTCATAGCATGCATCATATTGTTGCATATCGTCATGTGTTGATTGTGTCCCGATGTGTTCTTCGTGGTAGGTTCTGCCTCCGAGGATATTCACGAGTATCCAACTGAAGGGCAGTATCCCGCTACCACTCCATCAGGCAAGCAACCCATTGATCATTCCGATACAAACCCATGTTCTCGCTTCTGCTCTTGTTTACTGCATTAAGACAACGCGTTTCAAACTGCTGTGTGCTACGGTAGTTGAACCCTTATCCTCTGCATGACCTGTCATTGCCACAGTAACTAGATGAAACCCACTAGCATGTGTAGGAATTGAGTGAGCCATGTTTTGTGATTCCTACCTTGCTATGCCTGCTATGCTTAGAGTTGTGTCAGGTCTGGTTCATCTGGGTGATGGGCTAGAGTGAAATGATTATGTCGGTAATGCGAGGGATGTGTGGAACATGTTTTGGTAAAGGTATCGATGAGAGGCCATGTAGGAGTACATGGTGGGTTGTTTCATTGAGGCCGTCCCTAAGAACTGAGATCTGTATGTGTGATTTTAAGATTCAGCTACTACCATGCATTGGGATCCTTAATTGACCCTCTCGGCTTCTTAATCACCCTAGTACTCTGTCCAGGAGTTGCAAATAGTTTCTGGTGTTTGTAGGTTATGTGTTGGCGGCCGTGCGTAGCGCTGACCCTAGGGGTGGGCTATGTTGCGGTAGATACACCGTGGCCGGGTATGCCGGGCGCCCGTTTGGCGTCTCGGGACCCTGTTCACATCGTTCGGGTCCGTATGTGGAAACCTCGGCCGGACTCCCTGCGGATGGAACCTGGATAGGCGATAAACCTGGACTAGAGACTTAAGTGTTTAGGTAGGCCGTGGCCGACACCCTCGCCGGGCTTCCGCTTGAAGGTTGCCGAGTACATGTCGTGTAAACGGCGGTAAGTGGTGAAAGCGTGTATGACGAAGTACACCCCTGCAGGGTATAAAACTATTCGAATAGCCGCGTCCGCGGTAAAGGACTACTTGGTTGCCTATACAGTTCATAGACAAGTTAATGGATACTACTAAAAAACTCAAGATAAGTGTGAGTACCGAGGATGGCCCTCTCGTAGGATGACGAGGGAGGATCCCCGGTGGAGTATTGTGTTGGTGAGTAGTGGACTCGTGTGCGAAAACTATTTTACTGGTGGAGTTCCGTAGGATAGCTTAGCCAAGAGTCAAAGCTGGCTTGCTGCAATAACCCCTCCACCTTCTTGAGAATGAGCATGTATAGTAGGTTCTGATGTAAGACTTGCTGAGTACCTTGTACTCATGTTTGCTTATTTATTGTTTTCAGACGACAACACTGCCCCCTCCGATGGGTTTTATGTAGACCTTGATGTCGACGAGTGACTAGCCACCCAGGTGGTGATCCTGGCCATGGAGGGCCCTATGTAGATAGGCAGGCTTGGAGAAGCCTTCTTTCTTTCTAGTGTCTGTACTCAGACCGGTTGCTTCCGCATGTGCTTGGATGATTGTATGACTTGAGTGTCGGGTCATGTGACCCCTATCTGTATGACATGTTATGTATGGCTCTCTGGAGCCTTTAAATAAAGTACTTGAGTTGTAGAGTTTTGTTGTGATGCCATGTTGTATGTACTCATATCGGGCATATTATGTGTATGATTGAAATGCTTGGTGTGAGTGGGATCCGACAATCTAGTTGTTTATCCTTGGCAGCCTTTCTTATGGGGAAATGTAGTCTAGTGTTCCTCGAGCCATAGTAGTCCGCTACAGCCCGGTTCACCGGAGTCCTGCTAGCCCAGCACTACTGTTCAGGACACTTGACTGGCCGGCATGTGTTTCACTTCGTTCCTATGTCTGTCCCTTCGGGGAAATGTCACGCGGTGACTTCCGGAGTCCTGCCTAGCCTGCTACAGCCCGGGTTCCCCGGAGTCCTATTAGCCCGGTGCTACAGCTCGGAATCACTCGTTGATGACCGACATGCTCGATGTGATTCATGTATGCCTGTCTCCATAGGTCTGTGCCGCTTTGGATTCACGACTAGCCATGTCGGCCCGGGTTCTCTGTCATATGGATGCTAGCGACACTATCATATACGTGAGCCAAAAGGCGCAAACGGTCCCAGGCCATGGTAAGGCGACACCCGTGGGATACCATGCGTGAGGCCGCAAAGTGATATGAGGTGTTACCGGCTAGATCGATGTGACTTGGAATCGGGGTCCTGACAGATTATGCCTCTAATTCGTGCCTCGACACGTGGGAGATATAGTCGCATCGAGGGTGTTATAGATGCCCTCCTCCGTCACGGAGGAGGACGTGCTAAAGTTGAGAGAGGCTAAGTTCTTGACCGCCGAAATTTCGCACAGGTTGCCTGCTCAAAGGCAGGCTATCCCCAGTCCCCAGCCCGGTGAGAGCGTAGTGTTCGTGTCTCACTTCCTTCGGGGGTTAGGCTTCCCGATGGATCCCTTTGTGAGGGGACTGCTGTTTTATTACGGGCTGGAATTTCACGACTTAGCTCCGGAGTCCATTCTCCATATCTCCTCGTTTATCGTTGTATGCGAAGCGTTCCTCCGTGTTACCCCTCACTTCGGATTATGGCTCAAGACTTTCAAAGTGGAGCCGAAGATGATCAAGGGACGGCACGCAGAGTGCGGAGGCGCTGTTATAAGCAAAAATGTTGATGCTCCATGGCCCGAGGGCTCTTTTCAAGAGGAGCTAGGCTTGTGGCAACGAGAGTGGTTTTATATCACCACTCCCCGGAGCACCAAGTGGGTGGCGCTTCCTGCCTTTCGCTCGGGTCCCCCACCACGGCTAGCGTCATGGGTTAACAGAGGGTTAGATTGGGGTTTGCCCAAAGACGTGCCCTTGTTACAGGGCCAAATTAAGGATCTCTTGGAAGGAGACCTTAGCTTGGTCAAGGTGACGCAGGTCATGCTGATTCGCTGAATATTGCCCGGCAAACATCGCCCCCTTCGCCTGTGGGAGTTTAATCCAGAGGGACCATGAGCTCTCCAGAACTTTATGGGCGCAACGCCCGCGGAGATGTATAGACTGTTCTTCGGATCACAAGAGATGTGTCTGGATTTAACCGAGGACGCAGGCCTAAGCTGCAATCGCCCGGATACTCAAGTAAGCAACCTTGTGCCCGGACCTTCTATCCGTATAATTGTCATAAACTTGCCCCTAAAAGAGCCGTCCTTTTAAACAGGAGTGGATAGCGAAGGCAAAGCTGATCAGGTGTCCGGCTCCCCTTCCTGAAACCAGGCCGGATCCCGTGCTGGTCAGGATGCCGGAGATAATGCCTTTGGAGGGGGAGGACAAGGAAGCTATGGCCTCCTCGAAGGAGGCTGCTCCGAAGGGAGGAACCAACAATTCCTCTCCTAAGGGGAAGAAGAGAGCCGCCTCTGACGACCCGGAAACCATGGCCTTGAAGCGGGGGAGAAAATCCTCGTCAGAGGGTCCGACGCCGGGGAGTTCCTCGGCCGGACTATGCCCTCAAGGGGATCAGCCCTCCAGCGAGCCGTAAGTGGAGAAAGATTTTCCTTTTGAGGGATGAGGGAAATCCTTGATTTATATCTGAGAAGATTAACCAAACCTTTACCTTGTAGCTCGGACCTCAGCCCTTCTCAGCAGAGCTCGTCTTCGGGGGATCTCCTTCCGGAGATGATGGAGAGCGGAACGCCTCCCCCTGCCGTGCCGCCTAGCGAGGCAGGCGACCCTGAGGTGTCGTCGCGGAGGGTTTCTCCGAATCCGGCAGGGGCGGAAGGTAGCTATGCGGCCCCCCGAGGTTCTCCGCGTCCGGCCTTCGAAAGAGGTCATGGGACGAGCCCGACACCGTCTGGTGCTCGGCCGGAGGAGCTAAAGATTCTGCTGGGGCGAGCTTCTATCTCAGAGGAGCACCGCGCATTGATGGGCACGGTGATTGAAAGGATTTCATCCGCAGAGCGCGGATTGTATGAGGCCGTCAAAAGTTTACTGACGGGTTTCGAGGTACATTAGATAATGCATACTTTTGTCAGTTGCGCATGAATAAGATGCGCCCTGTGTAGATAGTAGCCCCTGAGACTTTGCGCGTCGTCAAGAAATGACGGCACGCGGAGGATCATAATCCCAGGTCTAAGATGTCGCCTGTGAATGTAGGCGGCAGGGTGTCTGGAATCGAGCCGAACTGACGATTTTGCCGAACTAAAGCGGCAACTGGACGTGGCAGATGCCGACATCACGCTTGTCAATAAGCGGCTTGATGAGGCTCAAGGTATGTAATTCCTCGGGCGGCATCAGGTAAGAATAGTTTTATGCCTGTGTCTTACGATGTGTGCTCTTTGACGCAGATGGTGCGGCTGCCGTGGAGAGTCTTAGGGTAGAACTTGCCCGAGCTAAAGAACAAGCCAGTGAAAGTGATGCGGCCACCAGGAAAGCCCTTGAAGAGCTGAGAGCCGAACAGGCTGCTCTTTGCCGAAGCAAGGAAGAGATGGCCGAGATGGCCGAAAAGTTAAAAAGCGCTACAGACCGTTGCAGACTTCTTGAAAAAGAAGACCAGGCGAAACAGACGGACTTAGAGAAGGCCGTTGCCAATGCCAAGGATGCGCGCTCTGCGATGAGAGCTGCGAAGGAGGAGCTGCCTCAGGCCTGGAAAGCCCTTTATGCTGCGAAGGAAATTTTGCGATCCGAAGTTTGCTCCATTGGACCGGATGTGGAGTGTGGAGGATACCTATTTGGACTTGGCAGCGAGTGCTGCTGATGCGACCGAACACTTTCGAGATCAGAAAGATCGCGAAGTGGAAAAGCTTTTCTGGTCGCAGTTTCACAATCCAGAGCGTCCACTGGCAGTGGATGATCGTTTGGCTCAATGGGCCGAACTGAATAGGTTGTCTGGACTCGCCATGAAGTACGTCATGGGTCACCTGTGGCCGGGGAGATCGGAGCCGAAGAGTTATTTCAGATTAGTGCAGCAATTCCTTGATGCGGTGCCGCGTATAAATGCAATGAAGAGGTCAGCATGCATAGAGGGCGCTAGGATGGCTCTTGCCCGTGTTAAGACATACTGGGCAGAGATGGAGACCACCGTTGTTGCATCCCGAGATTCGGACAAAAGCCGAGTGCCCTCCGAGCACTATTTTCAGGAAGTTCTTGAAGGCGCTCGTGTAATAGAGACGCAGTGCCCGAAAGATGCTATGTTATGATAGCATATGTAATTATAAAGTAATATTTTGGTAAACTGTAGTGGCATTTTTTATACTTGTGCCTCCAAGTATTGGGAACACCTCCTGTGCGGCCGTTTAAGATATATATATATATATACAAAATCTGAAAGATGGCAGTCGTTGGCTTCAGCCCCCACACACATAGTGCGGGGGTGCTCGCAGAAGACGCATTTTCACACTTAACCCAACGTCTTGGTCCTACAAAGGAGGTGATAGCGCAGCGGGCCAGGCAACCGGACTATAATGCTTTAACACTTTCACTTAGCCATAGGAGTTTGACAGTGAGACTATTTAGGTAGCCCCTTGGTGGCAACTGCGCTCGTCCGAGTTCGGGGCGCGTATGTGCCTGACCGGGAAGCGGCCCTTCGTTAAAGCGGAGGAATCTGATAGATTCTGATAGGTCATCGAGTGGCTGACCAGTCTCACGCTACATCATGACAGTCAGTTTTTGGCTTTCTCTACCGAGGTGCTCGCCCGGCCGAACCGGGGAACAATCGTAGTAGTTCTCCTGGTGCTACCTTAGCCGATAGAGCGGAACGTAAGGTAGCCGAACTTAGGAGCCGGGCAACCCAACATTTGACCAAAGACATGATTCGGAGCCGATGCATATAATGCCAAAACTCGCGACGCCGAACACTCCCTAAGGTGTTTGGTCTTTATGAGTGCGGGCGAAACAACACTCTTTATTAAAAAAGCCCCTAGTGTCCAGGTACGTGCAAAAATTCTGACGTGGCCACATGCCAAGACGCCAGCCTCCTCCTTGGTTATATCAGAAAAAACCAGGGGATGTGTAGCAACAAGAGACAGTAAAAAAGGTTTACGCAGGGTCTTAATCTAAAAAGAATCCTTTAGGACGGGTCCCTACTGCACGTCTGCGCCTGTGTCTCTGTTGTGCCGTATCCTGGACGGGCGCCGCACGACGTTCATCTGTAAAAGAGAGAAGCTGAGTTGAAAACGGGTCATGCCGAAAAAGTTAAAAATAAACAAAGTATAAAGTAAAATATATAAGATTGAGCTCTATTGTCTCTTATTGTATATGCGTGGAGCCCCTAGTGCGGGATTATATGGCCACTAGGCCTGCATCAATGATGATTTTGCACCGAACTCGTCTATCCGCGTTCGTGGTCTTGAATGACCTATTTCGAAGTTTTTCGGCCGGTGAGGCCATTTTGCTATGGGGCTGTCAAGGCGGCCGCACAGTCCTCCGCTTGGGGAGGCGCACTTTAGTGCTTCCCCTTCAAAGAGATGATGCCTCGTGGACCGGGCATCTTAAGTGTAAGAGATGCATAATGCGGTATTGCGTTAAAGCGAGCGAAAGCTTCGCGTCCCAGTAGTGCTTGATAGCGACTTGAGAACGGGACGATATGGAAGGTCAGCTTTTTGCGGCGGAAGTTATCGGCAGAGCCGAATATGACTTCGAGCCGGAGGAAACCCATACTATGGGTGTCCGGACCAGGTATTACCCCTTGGAAGGAGGTTTTGCTGCGGCGGATTCTTGCTGGGTTTATCCCCATGTGCTGGATTGTATCCTGATATATCAGGTTTAGTCCACTGCCGCCGTCCATAAGGACATTTGAAAACTGGAGTCCGCCAATTATTGGATCGAGTATCAAGGCAGTCTAGCCTACATTCTTGATATTTCTAGAGTAATCTAGCTGATCGAAGATGATCGGTTTTGACAACCAGTGGCAGGACCCTTTGGGGATGGGCCGTGTGGTGCGTACCTTTAAGGGCGCTGCACATTTTGTTATGTGAAGTGAGTTCACTGTTTTTACTTCTTGCGGGAAGTTCTTTTGTTTCTTGGTGCTCTGCTTTTGGGGTTCGTCCTCGTCTTCGCTTGGTGTGTCGAGCCCCTTGTGTTCGGCATTGAGTCTGCCGGATTGTTTGAAAACCCAACAGTCTCTGTGGGTATGGTTAGCAGGCTTCCCGGGAGTACTGTGTATCTGACATATCCTGTCCAGGATTTTATTTAGGTTGGATGGATCGTCCCTGTTATCCTGGGGGGGGCAATTTTGCCTGATTTTGTCGTGAGCCTTTGAATCCGGCATTGACTGCCGTGCTCTTCGGACTTTTGTCCTTAGTCCAGCGACGGTCCTTGTTGCGTCGCGGTTTTCCGTTTCCATCCCTAGTTTCGGATGTACTTGGGTCGCTGGGGCTGCACCTTGCCAACCAGCTGTCCTCCCCTGCACAAAAGCGGGTCATGAGGCTTGTTAGTGCGGCCATTGTTCTTGGCTTTTCTTGGCCAAGGTGTCTGGCGAGCCATTCGTCTCGGACGTTATGCCTGAAAGCTGCTAAGGCTTCGGCGTCTGGACAGTCGACTATCTGATTCTTTTTAGTGAGGAATCTATTCCAGAACTGCCGAGCTGATTCTCTGGGTTGTTGAGTTATGTGACTAAGATCGTCTGCATCCGGAGGGCAGACATAGGTCCCTTGAAAGTTTGCTCGGAAAGCATCCTCGAGCTCTTCCCAGCTTCCAATTGTGTTTTTGGGAAGGCTTTTAAGCCAATGCCGGGCTGGCCCTTTAAGCTTAAGGGGTAAATATTTTATGGCGTGGAGATCATCTCCTCTAGCCATGTGTATGTGGAGGATATAATCCTCGATCCAAACTCCAGGGTCTGTTGTCCCATCATATGCCTCTATGTTTACGGGTTTGAATCCCTCTGGGAATTCATAGTCCAGGACCTTATCGGTGAAACATAGGGGGTGTGCGGCGCCCCTGTATTTGGGTGTGCCGGATTCTGATGATGGCTTCATAGCGTTGCTTACGAGAGCTTGCTTTCTTGGCCCATAAATGGACCTGACTGGGCCATGATGCGAATCCTTAAGTGGGTCGCATGCTGATTTAGGTGCGGCGCCGCTTGCCGCTTTATGGGGTCGTCTATCCGACCGTGTGGCTTTCTCATTTTTTGAATGCGAGGGCTCTAGGGCCTCTTCTTCGAATTCAGGTAGTAGCTTTCTTTTCGGATAGCTTTTAGTGCGGCGACTGTCACCGTATTTATCTGCGGTATTGATTACTTTGCTCCATCTAATCCGGAGTGCATCTTCCGCTGTTTTTAGCTTCCGCTTCTGCTTTTTTAGGCTGCGTGCAGTTGCAACGAGCCTCTCATGGAGATTCTTCTGCTCCATAGGTTTATTCGGCGTGAGGTCATCCGGAATGCCGTTTTCGCCGGAGGAGGGATGTTCAGTTTCTCTATCCGTGTTGCCCTGTTCGGACGGTTGCTCTAAGTCCTGCTCGTCGTCTACCGGCTCGTCCTGCTCTACGGCTGGGTTTTTGTCGAGGCGGGGCTTGGGTCGGCGTTTACGCCGACGCTTTGATTGCTTTTCGGGGGGTCGATCTCCCGTCCCATCCCCTTTTTCCTCGTTGTCGCTTCCTCTAGGGGTATCCACCATGTACACATCGTGAGATGAGGTGGCTGTCCAATGCCCTATGGGCGTTGGTTCGTCGGTATCTCCTGCATCGTCATCCATGCTGTCGATGTCTCCGGAGTCGAAGTTGAGCACGTCGTTTAAATTGTCGACAGTGGCTACCAAGTGGGTGGTGGGTGGGCTTTGAATTTCTTCATCGTCTGTATCCCATCCTCGCTGACCGTAGTTCGGCCAGGGCTCTCCTGATAAGGAGAGATACCTGAGAGAGTTCAGGATATCGCCACAAGGCGAGTGCTGAAAGATGTCTGCGGCGATGAACTCCATTATCGGCGCCCAATCGGATTCGATCGGCAGGGGCGCGGGGGGTTCGGAGTTCGGAAAGGAGTCCGGATCCTCGGAGTCACGGATCATGCAGAGTGCGGGGCTAGCGTTCGGCTCGATCGCCTTTGAGATTGAAGCCCCCGAGGTGACGTCCAACCGCTTATCCTCGATTGGCGCAATAGGCTCCGAGTTAGGGGTCAGAACCGATGCGTGTGCGGCCTCCAGGACACTGTCCGGAGGCAGAGCTAGATCATGCCCCTCGAGATAGTGCGGCGCGCTTGGCCGTGGCTCGAACCCGTCGAAGATCAAGTCTCCGCGGATGTCAGCCGTGTAGTTTAAGCTTCCAAACCTGACTTGATGGCCAGGGGCGTAGCTTTCGATCTGCTCCAGGTGGCCGAGCGAATTGGCCCGCAGAGCGAAGCCGCCGAAGACGAAGATCTGTCCGGGGAGAAAAGTCTCACCCTGGACCGTATCATTGTTGATGATCAAAGGAGCCATCGGGCCTAAGGGCGACGACACAGGGGAACTCTCAATGAAAGCACCAATGTCGGTGTCAAAACCGGCGGATCTTGGGTAGGGGGTCCCAAACTGTGCGTCTAGGCCGGATGGTAACAGGAGGCAGGGAACACGATGTTTTACCCAGGTTCGGGCCCTCTTGATGGAGGTAAAACCCTACGTGCTGCTTGATTAATATTGATGATATGGGTAGTACAAGAGTAGATCTACCACAAGATCAAGGAGGCTAAACCCTAGAAGCTAGCCTATGGTATGATTGTTGTGTATGGAGTTGATTGCCTACGGACTACAACCCTCCGGTTTATATAGACACCGGATAGGGTTAGGGTTACATAGAGTCGGTTACAATGATAGGAGATCTTGAATATCCGCATCGCCAACCTTGCCTTCCACGCCAAGGAAAGTCCCATCCGGACACGGGACGAAGTCTTCAATCTTGTATCTTCATAGTCCAGGAGTCCGGCTGAAGGTATAGTCCGGCTACCCGAACACCCCCTAATCCAGGACTCCCTCAGTCGCACTCCCGGCAAGGGAGTCGACGAATACGCGGTCCCAGCAAAGGTCGCACCCCCGGCAAGGGAGTCGACGAATCCCGGCAACGCAAGTCAGCCCACCGTCCAACGTCTTGGACAGTGGCCCACATTTTAGCGACTCGTTAATTAATCCCTGATTAATTAATTCATTTCTGAGCGGCAAAAATAAGTTTCGGCTCGGGTCATTCCCGCAACCCGCAACCCGCGGCGCGCGCGCGTCGTGACGAGGCAGGCGGCGGAGAAGGAGGAGCGCGCGTGTACTGCTCCTCTTCCCAAGCTCCCAATGGCAAGTGGTAGAGCAGCCCTTATAAAGGGGTCTCAACTCTTCTCAACTAGCAAGGTGGGACTAAACTTCCCACCACCTGCCATCTCATACATGGGCCTCAAGATTAACCAGGGATTAGTGTCTTATATGGGCCTAAGCCCATCCATAATCCAACAATCCCCCACCAGATCTCGAGGCACATAAGTTTGTCAACTATTCCAAACAATGTTTGATATACCAGAATTTTCAATGGAGACTGTTAAGTTGAACTTCCACCTAGAGCAATAGGATTAGACTTCTTCACAACGAAACAATGGACTATGCCTTGAATTGTTAGTTTGGCGTGCAGAAGTTTCGCCTATTGTCAGCTGATACATGGCTGCCGAAGGCTAAACCCCACGGGTGGAGCTTATTAGTCATACTCCGTACCTTCTCATGAGCTTAATAGAGATTACCCAATCTCATAGACTGTGACCAGCAGTCGGGCTCACATAGGTGTGTTCCTCCAAAGAATGCTCTATAGGTTAGCATCTTGCTTACACAAGCTTTGGAACACATTAAGACAAAAGTCATCCTGCCTTACAGAATTGAGAGTATTGTGTATCTCCAACGGAGTGGGTTAATTAAAGATACTCTCATCGGTTGACCGCTGGATTGTTTTCCCAGGGCCTAGTTCACGGGATCTCCGATCACATAGGTTGGGTTACCCCCATGTCAACTTACGTGGGTCTCATACCCATCTCCCTCGATGCATTTTCTATCACAATCCGTGATAGCCCTTTCATAAAAGGGTCTGCCAGATTCTTAGCCGTCTGGATATAATCCAACGCTATTACTCTGGAGTTTCTTGATTTTTTGACAGATTTCAATCTTCTTCTTATGTGCTTCGTGGATTTCATGTTGTCCTTTGAACTCTTAGTCTTGGCAATCACCGTTTGATTGTCACAGTTCATAAGGACAGCCGGCACTGGTTTATCAACCACCGGCAAATCCATCAACAGCTCTCGAAGCCATTCTGCTTCGACACATGATGTGTCTGATGCTGTGAGTTCTGCTTCCATAGCCGATCTGGTTAAGATCGTCTGCTTGCAAGACTTTCAGGAAACAGCACCACCACCAAGTGTGAAGACATGTCCACTTGTGGCTTTCATCTCATCAGCATCAGATATCCAATTCGAATCACTATACCCCTCAAGTACCGTCGGGTACCCAGAATAGTGAATTCCATGGTTCGTAGTACCTTGCAAATAACGCATCACTCGTTCAATAGCATGCCAATGCACATCTCCCGGATTGGAAACAAACCGGCTCATTTTGCACACAGCAAATGAGATGTCAGGACGAGTAGCACATGCTAGGTACATCAGTGAACCAACCACTTGAGAATATCTCAATTGGTCTACAGCCGTGCCTTCGAACTTTTGAATCCGCACGCTAGGATCATATGGTGTTGCAGAAGGTTTGCAGTCCGAATATCCAAAACGGCTCAAAATCTTCTCAACATAGTGGGATTGCAAAAGTGTAATTCCACCCTCAGAATTTCTCAGTAGCTTGATGTTCAGGATAACATCAGCCACACCCAGGTCCTTCATCTTAAAGTTGTGAGATAGAAAAGACTTGGCCTCGTCAATGACCTTGAGGTGGGTCCCAAATATCAGTATGTCATCGACATACAGACACAGTATAACTCCTTCGCCCCCACCATAGCGATAGTATACACATTTGTCAGCTTCGTTCACAACAAAGCCAGCAGATGTCAGAGTAGTGTTGAACTTCTCATGCCATTGCTTAAGCACTTGTTTCAGGCCATACAAAGATTTCACTAGCTTACACACCTTTCCTTCTTGACCATTTACTACAAAGCCATCCGGCTGTTGCATGTAAATTTCCTCGTCTAGCTCTCCGTAAAGGAAAGCCATCTTAACGCCCATCTGATGAACGAGAAGACCATGCGAGGCAGCCAAAGTGAGTAACACTCGAATGGTTGTCAGTCTAGCCACAGGTGAATAAGTGTCAAAGAAATCCTCTTCTTCTTCTTTCTGGGTATAACCCTTGGCCACAAGCCTAGCCTTGTACTTCTCAACAGTACCATCGGGCCTAAGCTTCCTTTTGAACACCCACTTACATCCTAATGGTCGACAACCATAAGGACGATCAGTGATCTCCCATGTCCCGTTAGCCAAGATAGAATCCATCTCACTACGGACCGCATCCTTCCAGTAGTCAGCATTCGGAGATGCATAAGCTTCTGAAATGGAGCTGGGAGTATCATCATCCACGAGGTACACGAGGAAATCATCACCAAAGGACTTTGCAGTCCTCTGTCTCTTGCTCCTAACAAGAGCTTCCTCGTCACCCTCCGTGGAACTCTTATCACTTTTATGTTCATAATATTCCATCGGAATAGCAGGTTCAGGAGTCTCATCAGATTCCAGTCTAGAATTGCTTTGCATATCTCTCATGGGGAAAATATCCTCAAAGAATGTAGCATCCCTAGACTCTATAATTGTACCGACCTTCTGGTCAGGTACCTCATATTTCACCACTAGAAATCTATAGCCAACGCTATGCTTGGCATAGCCAAGAAAAACACAGTCCACGGTCTTTGGTCCCAACTTGCGCTTTTTGATTATCGGCACGTTGACTTTCGCCAAACAGCCCCAAGTGCGCAAGTAAGAGAGTGTAGTTCTTTTCTTTTCCCATTGCTCATAGGGAGTAGTCTCATTATCCTTTGTGGGAACTTTATTCAGGACATGACAAGATGTCAATACAGCCTCCCCCTCCATGCCTTGGATAAACCCGATGTATCTAACATGGCGTCAACCAAATCAGTTAGAGTACGGTTTTTCTGTTCGGCAACCCCGTTTGACTGGGGTGAGTAGGGAGGCGTCCTCTCATGAATAATACCATGTTCCGCACAAAATAAATCAAACTCATTAGAAAAGTACTCTCCACCATGATCAGACCGAACTCGTTTTATTTTTTTCTCAAGTTGGTTCTCAACTTCAGCCTTATAGACTTTAAAGTAGTGTAGAGCCTTATCCTTAGTATTTAACAAATACACATAGCAGAATCTAGTGGAATCATCAATCAGAGCCATGAAGTATTTCTTTCCACCTTTAGTCAACACACCATTCATCTCACAGAGATCTGAATGTATGAGCTCTAGAGGTGCCAGGTGTCTCTCCTTCGCAAGCTTGTGAGGCTTACGAGGTTGCTTAGCTTGCACACACGCATGGCACTTAGAGCCTTTAGCTAAAGTGAAACTCGGGATTAAATCCATCTTATCTAGCCGCATCATACAACCGAAATTTATGTGACAAAGACGTGAATGCCAAACCTCAGATTCGTTCACATTAGAATGAATTTGGTTCACGACTTTATTACAGAAATCCTCCAGGAAAAGGCGGAACAAACCACCACAATCATATCTTTTTCCAACAAATAGTCCATATCGAGATACGACTACTTTGTTAGACTCAAATACTAACTTAAACCCTTCTTTACATAAAAGGGAGCCACTAACGAGATTCTTATTTATGGCGGGGACATGCTGCACGTTCTTCAGTTGCACGGTCTTTCCCGAAGTAAACTTCATATCTACCGTGCCAACACCATGAACAGAAGCATGCGAGGCATTCCCTATCAGGACGGAACAATCTCGTGCGACCTGGTAGGAAGAAAACAAAGACACATCAGCACACACATGAATATTGGCCCCAGTGTCAATCCACCAATCGGTGGACTGACAAACTGAAAGTATGGTAAACAGATTACCATACCTAGATGCCGCATCATTGTTGCTCAGAGTGACATTCACAGACTTGGAGTCCTGTGCTGGCTTCTTGTACTTGTTTGGGCACTTGTTTGCCCAATGTTCATCTGAACCACAAGTAAAGCAGCCATCTCTCTTTTTGTCTTTCTTCTTACCCTTCTTCTTAAAGGTAGTATTCTGCTGGACAGAGTTCTTTCCCTTGAACTTGTGGAAGTTCTTCTGCACCACATGGCGCTAGAAGAACCCTCTGCCCCTTTCACGTGTGAGTCCTTTGCTCTCGAGTTCTGCTCAACACTGAGATGACCAATGACATCCTCAACAGAGAATTCACGTCTCAAGTGCTTGAGAGAAGTAGCAAAGTTCCTCCAACTAGGAGGGAGTTTTGCAATAATGCAACCCGCGACAAACTTGTCCGGTAACTCACACTCCAGGAGCTCCAGCTCCTTAGCAATGCACTGTATCTCATGAGCCTGGTACAATACAGAATGGTTATCAACCATCCTGTAATCATGGAACTGCTCCATGGCATACAACTCACTGCCAGCATCAGTTGCGCTGAATTTGACTTCAAGCGCATCCCACAAGTTTTTGGCAACACCCATATGAATATAGGCGTCAACCAACTTGTCTCCAATCACACTCAGAACTGCTCCCAGAAAGATTGTGGTTGCCTCCCTAAACGCCTTCTCCTGTTCAGGAGCAATCATTTCTGTGAGGGACACACCACCAACCCAGAACACGTTCATCGCTGTGAGCCACAAGGTGGTCCTAGTCTGCCAACGCTTAAAATGCGTCCCAGTAAACTTTTCCGGTTTCAGAGTAGCAGCAAAGCCTTGAATCGAAAAGTGCCTAAAATAAGGTTTTTGGATTGTTGGAAATATTAGCACTTTTCTGATTAGACTTATCCACGAGTAAACAGTAAGCATGGCATAAAAGGTATGCATCTCATAGCGATACCTAACCATACTAGCGCGTGCAGAACATAGAACCGAACCTTCTATGAGCATCACATATATAGCTAGCATAAATACGAGTAAACGAGGGATGAACAGATTATACCCCCCAGTTGGCCAGGCCAACGCGGCGGCTGCAGCAGCAGCCTCGACGTCGTCCGTGGCCTTCTTCTTAGCGGCGGCGTCGTCGGCCATGGTGTCGATGCAGAGGAAGTAGTGGAAACAGAGGCGAACAGAGTTGGGGACGGATCGGGAGCAGTCGTGTCGAGACGCTCCCCAAAAACCTTATTGTCGTTCTCCCGGGCAGGATCTCGAACGACAGGGTTTCGGAGGCACCTGCTCTCCCGACCAACCGTGCACGCGGTCGTTGGTTACTTCACTGGTCAGAGCCTTCTTATATAGTCCCCCTGGCTCCCAATGGCAAGTGGTAGAGCAGCCATTATAAAGGGGTCTCAACTCTCCTCAATTAGCAAGGTGGGACTAAACTTCCCACCACCTGCCATCTCATACATGGGCCTCAAGATTAACCAGGGATTAGTATCTTATATGGGCCTAAGCCCATCCATAATCCAACAATATTAGCTTGTAGCTCTACTTTTTCCTCTTGCAAGTTTTTATTTGAGCGTAGAAACTTCAATTTTGAGGCACACAATCTCGCAAAGTATGCATGTAATCTTCCCTTAGGTAGGCATGTTTGGTTGGGCAATCCTCATGACCCAACTATTGTACCTATGGACATTACTTTGATTCAATAAAGTTTGCGAGATTACTAAAAAAAACTAAAATTGACGCTTCTTTAAAAAAGGAAAAGGAAAAGGAAAAGGAAAAAAAGAGTGTGCTTAAGCGCGGAGCAACGAAATCACTAATCAAGAAATACTCTTTGCAAAGGTGGCTCACACCTCGCTAGATTGCGACAAGTGGTGCACTACATGTGCGCCACTTGTCGTAACCTGTGAGTTTTTTTGTAGATTCGTTTATTTCAATGTTTTATCTCTTAAACCGTGTGTTCAAATCTCAAACTATTTTCACCGTTGGATTCCTCGCGTTGAGATTTTCAAAACTTGATCCCATGTTGATAGGTTTCGACGAACTTTTTTCAAAAGAACATGTGCCTCTCGTGGAGTATTATGGAACAGAGAGAGTAAGCCTGTGCCTCTCACGGAAAAAGAAAAAGAAAAAGGAAAAGAAAAAGAAAAAGAAAATAAAGCTCTTTTTTTCTTTTACGATAGGCACGATTATACCTCTTGCAAAAACAAATTTGTTTATACATGAGAAGTAAATTAGTGCCTCTCCCTGAAGTTTTTTTTAAAAGACACGTTTTCCTTTTTGGATGTGCCTCTTGCGGAAGCAAATCTGTTCCTCTCGCGAATCTTTTCATATATGAGAAGTAAACCTGTGCCTCTCACAAAAAAATGCGTTTTTTTCATTTTTCAAGAGGCACGATTGTGTGTCTCGCAGAAGAAAAATCCATGCCTTCACAAGAAGTAAATCCGTGCATCTCCAAAAGAAAAAATACTTATTTTTTCTTTTTCTAAAAGGCACGACTGTGTCTCTCGCGGAAGCAAATCCGTGCCTCCACGAGAAGTAAATTTGTGCTCTCGCAGGAAAAAAAGATAATGCACTTTGTTGCCAATTTTTTTGGGTCCAAAACCAAAGAAAAACCGAGGGAAAACCGAAAAGTCTAAAAGTCGAAAAAACATACAGAAAAAAGAACAAAATCTGAAGGGAGCGTCCAGAGCGCAACATGTGGTGGCGGCTGAGTGGCGCGCTCACAGCCCACTAAAACTGACTCTTACAGGGGCTCCTAAAGGAGTACTCGCTGATTAGTGGCTTTCATGGAACAGGAGTTGGCGCGAACTTACTCTTTTGTTTCCGCCTTTTGGTTTACAACATGGGTCGGCATCTTTTGGGCTAGCTCCGCGACTATAAATTGTCGAGCCCTTCCCTTCTTTTTTGCTCCTACTATCGATTCACGCCTTCTCCCTCCGCCGTCGTGCCATGAAATGTAGCCGCTTTCCTCTCCACGCTGCCAATCTTGCATTGGTTGGATTTAGGTTGGGCCACCCACGCGGAGTATAGGTCGGTGAGCAATTGAGGAGGCGGCCACCATGAGAGGAGGAGCACGGCTTCACGCATCGGTGCATCCCCGTTGATCCCCACGTCGGAGACGAGTGCAGAAGTGGTGGGATGGGACGCCATCCTGCTGTGCTACGGGTAAGACCAACATTTTCATCTGATTATTACTGAAATGGAGAGACCTACAGAAGATTGTCAGTGGCTTAACCCGGACAACTGAACCAGATCAGATTGTTTGGAAGATGCGCATTTTGAATTAATTATGCCACTTTATTTGCAAAGTTTTAAATAGCGAGCTATAGGTCGATGTGGAGTTTTTACTCCCGAGCACAAATGCTCCTGGTATGAATAGCAAAATGAAACATTAATAGCGCCAAGAACATCTCTAGCAGATTCCGTAAACCATCGTCATGTAAAATCATTTTAAAGGGTACTATAAAACATTTATACAACATTTTTATGGGATGATGTGTGTGTTGGCAGAACAAATCATGCATAAATAGTTTCAGGTCCCTGCAAAATAGCATCAAGCCCCCTACAAGCAAAATGAAGATTGCAATTGGGTCCTTCACAGACAAGGTGCAGGCTGGGACGGAGGTGCCGCAGCACGAGGAGGAGCGTGCACTCGCGTCGGCGGCAACAACAGCTAGCTAGCTAGCTCGCTCGTGTAGCTTGCAGCCGCACACCTCACGACGCTCGCGGGGCAGGTCCAGTAGCGGCGACAGCTAGGGTCCGGTGGTCGTCGGTGTCGAGGTGTTTCGGCAAGGTCGCGCTCAAGGACGACCGTGGCGGGAGCTAAAAGTTTCCTCCCGCCAACTGTTCTTTATTTTCCAGGTCCCAGCAAAAATTGTCCCAAATCTTATAGATATAGAGGAAATGACCCAGAATATGCAGAATTTCGGATTTTCTTTTTACAGGATGGATGATTTTGTGGGATCTATTCGGAGTGAAATAAACGCCCTCGTCCCGTAAACCGGCGGTTATTTTACCGGATGACTTTTTTTAAGGATTTGCTAGAGATGCTTAAAATTGGACCTCATTTAGCGCTATCTGTCCCACCGGCCGGCCCAACATCGCGTGAGCGGGTCGAATAGTCTAACCTAGCCCGCCCTAATCATACCACGCTACGGACGGCCGCGAACGGCGGCCACACTCGGCTACTCCTCCCGGTTACCCACCGGCGAGTGCTCAGGGTGACGCAGCGTCTCGGCCACGCTGCTCCTGGCCGCCCATTCTCCTGTCGCTCCCGAGCTCGTCGCTGTCACGACCCTAGCCTGAATTACTCAACTCCAGTTACAAGATTCGCGGCGTCTCGCTAGAATTGGGGAATAGAAGGCTGATGCAGCAGCTTGGAGGGGAAGGAAAAGGAGGATAAGAGACACTGTCTCACGTTTTTCATCAGTGATGCTTCATCCACTCGTGGACCCTGACTAAATACTCTAGTCCAGTGGCTCTGGACTGGGCTTGGCCTTGTTGCGCCGCTGGGCTTCGGAGTCCACTTGGGCCTCACGTTGTCGCTGCCTTTCATCTGTTCTCTTCTGAATCTTGATGGCTTCTGGCAGACACGAGGTCGTGACAATACCCCCTCCTGGAGAGACAACTTGTCCCCAAGCTGGTGCCGTAGGATAAGCAGCGACGATGGAGAACACCTCCTCCCAGGTAGTGTGATCTTCTTGCAAGCCTTCCCACTACACCTGAACTTGTGCCTTGAGCTTGTGCCCTTGCTTCACAAACCTCTCGCCCGAAATCCGAACTGGTTGGCACAACTTTTGTTCTGCAATCATTGCCACCAGCAGTGGTGCGGCATCTATATCCCCTGCTCGAAGCGCCTTCTTCAGCAGCGAGACGTGAACCACTGGGTGAATGCGTGATGTGGGAGGCAGGTCCAGCTTGTATGTGACCAGTCCAATTCTCTGCAAAATGGTGTACGGCCTGAAATACCTGAAGGATAGCTTCTGGGAGCTGCGGGATTCCAATGATTGCTGCACATAGGGTTGCAGTTTAAAGTAAACGTGATCCCCCACTTGAAAGCTGTGTTCCAGGCGTTTTTTGTTGGCTTGGTAAGTCATGCGTTGTTGGGCCCTCTCTATATGTTGTTTGAACAGAGGCATCATTTCTCCGCGCTCCTCCAACCAGCTAGCCAGATCTGGGTTTGTGCCTTCTGGTGTTGTGGGTACTCCAAAATTTCTGGGGGAGCGCCCATACAGAACTTCGAATGGTGATCTTCCAAGAGAGGAATGGAAAGTTGTGTTGTACCAATGTTCCGCTTGAGGCAGCCACTTCTCCCACTAACTTGGCTTGGAGTGTATCATGCAGCGCAAGTATATCTCCAAACATTGGTTGAGCCTCTCCGTTTGACCATCCGTCTGCGGGTGATATGACGAGCTCATGTTGAGGGTGATATCCGCCAAATTGAACATTTGTTGCCAAAAACTGCTAATGAAGATTTTATCCCTGTCAGAGATAAGCACCTCTGGCATACCGTGCAGCCTATAAATCTGATCCATGTATATCTGGGCCACCGTGGCAGCAGTAAAGGGATGTTTCAACGGAATGAAGTGTCCCACTTTCGAGAACTTGTCTACCACCACCATGATGGCGTCAAACTTGCCCGACTTTGGTAGTCCCTCGATGAAGTCTAGGCTGACAGTGTGCCAGGCTTCAGGTGGAATGTTGTGGGGTTGGAGCAGCCCCAGAGATTTGTTGTGCTCGGTCTTGGCCTGCTGACATACCTCACAGGTTTGCACAAATTTCTGGATGTCCTCCTTCATGTGTGGCCAAGCAAAGAGTTTTCTGATTCTGTGATATGTTGCCAGAAAACCAGAGTGCCCTCCCATTGCACTGCTGTGCAGGGCCAACAACACTGATGCATGAGTTGCTTTGTGAGTACCCAGCCAAACCCTGTTTTTGTATTTGATGATGCCATTCACCTGGGAAACCCCTTATCATTTGTGTTGCTCAAACTCAGTTCTGTAAGGAATTGTTGTGCTTTTGGGTCTAGCTGATAGCCTTCTATCACGGTGTCGAGCCATTTTGGTTGGACAACAGATATGGCATGAACCTCCTGGTCATGCTCTCTTCTTGATAGTGCATCTGCAGCTTTGTTGGTGATGCCAGGCTTGTAGAAGATTTTGTACTGCAGCCCCATGAGTTTGAAAAATGCTTTTTGTTGGATGTGTGTGTTGAATTTGTGGTCTCCCAATTAGACCAAGCTTTTCTGATCCATGTGAATGACAAAGGGGTTGTGCTGCATATAGGCTTTCCATTTGTCAATGGCCAGGATGATAGTTAGGCACTCCTTGTCATACGTGGAAAGTGCCTGATTCCTAGGGCCCAGTGCCTTACTGAAGAATGCCAAGGGATGCCCTTGTTGCATGAATACTGCTCCCACCCCTGTTGCGCAGGCATCTGTTTCCAGCACAAACTCTTTCGTAAAATCTGGCAGTGCGAGCACCAGCGCCTGTACTAGGGCATGCTTGAGTGTTTGAAAAGCTTGCTCTTCTAGGGAGGTCCATATATACAACACATTTTTTCTGAGCAAGTTGGTCAGCGGTTTGCTAATGACTCCGAAATTTCTTATGAACTTCCTGTAATATCCGGCCATACCAAGAAATCCTCTTAGCTGCTTGACAGAAGTAGGTTGTGGCCACTTGGCTACTGCAGACACCTTGGCAGGATCCGTGGAAACACCTTGTGCACTGATGATATGTCCCAAGTATTCAAGAGCCGGCTGGGCAAAGGAGCACTTGCTTCTCTTCACATACAAGTTGTTTTGTTCTAGAGTCTGAAAGACATACTTGAGATGCTGTACATGCTCTTCCAGTGAACAACTGAAAATCAAAATGTCATCTACAAATACCAAAATGAACTTTCTGTTTCTCGGGCTGAATATAGTGTTGACTGCAAATTGGAATCTAGCTGGAGCACAAGAGAGTCCAAAAGGGATGACCCTGAATTCGAAGTGACCATGGTGTGTCCTGAAGGCAGTTTTTGGCTCATCTTCTTCTGCCATTCTTATTTGGTGATACCCAGCTCGGAGGTCTAGTTTTGTGAAGTACTTGGCCCCAGACAGTTCATCCAATAGCTCATCCACCACCGACATGGGATATCGGTCCTTGACAGTAATGGCATTCAGATGCCTGTAGTCCACACATAGTCTCCAACTGCCGCCCTTTTTCTTGACCAGCAACACCGGAGAAGCAAATGGACTATGGCTGGGCTTGATGATTCCTTGTTTGAGCATCTCAGTGATCTGCCTTTCATCTCGTCCTTCTGCTGGGGACTGTACCTGTAGGGTTTCACATTCACGGGTTGTGCCCCCGGAACAAGCACAATCTTATGGTCGAAGCCCTGTGCGGAGGTAAGCCTTGTGGCTCCTGAAACACTTTGGTATGCTCTGACAACACTTGTTCTACTTCAGGTGGCAGCAACACCTCTTTCCCAGCATCATCTAATGAGCACAGCTGCACAACTTGAACCACCGCTCTTTCCTGAATTTGCTTCTGCAGTTCCACTGCTGAAATTGGGGCACATTTGGTTGTGTTATCCTTGACTCCCTTAAGTGTAATTCTCTTGGTCCCATATCTGAACCTTATGACCTTTTTCTTCCAGTCAATCCACATTGGACTGAATTCAGAGAGCCAGTCCATTCCCAATATAATGTCATACCCAGACAACCCAAACACCCTTAATTGTGTTTGGAACACCTGTCCTTGGCATTTCCATACTGAATTTTCCACCATTTCGCCGCACACTGTTTTGCCCCATCTGCCACAGTTACAGTGATTGGGCTCACCTCCTTTTTCTCCAGGCCTAGATCTTTTACAGTGTTATCGCTAATGAAACTCCCGGAGCTGCCAGATTCGACTAGGATCAGCACTTGCTTGCCATGCATCCACCCTTGTAGCCTGATTGTTTTCTTACCGACACCCCCACCAGTGGCACATTGAGATATCAACATTACATCTTCCTCTCCTCCACTGCTAGACTCCTGCTGATCATTTTCATTGTCGGAGTTAGACTATAGCATCAAAATATGTAACAGTTCTTGGGTTGTGCAACCTGATGGCTTTCTGGATGTTCAGGTGCAGCCCTCCCACGAACTTGGTGACGAAGAACGCCTCATCATAGTGCTTGTTATGCACTAAAACCTTGTGTCTGAGCTCCTCAAATTTGTGATGGTAGTTTTCCATGGTATCAATTTGTTTGCATCTCTCCAATGCTTCCAGATATTTTAGGTGTTTATCTTTGCCAAACTTGGTGTGTATGGCCACCACCAGCTCTTCCCAGCTCTCCACCTCATGGTCTGCCTCATAGGTTTGTAACCACAATGTCGCGTTCCCGGTGAAATGCATGGTAGAAAATGCCGCCCAAGAATTGCGGGGAACCTGGTACATGGAAAAGTACTTCTCACAAACTCCCTTCCACCATCTCGGATTCTCTCCATCAAATCGAGGGAAATCAGTTTTTGGCATTCGCAATGACCTGAATCGGCCCTTGTTGCCTGATCCTTCGCCGTCCTCCATGCCTGTGTAATCTCCCATCTCGAAATGAACAGGAGTTTGAGGGAATTGCTTCTTACTTTTGTTCAGACCCGGTGCTGGTGCCATGGCCGCCCGGGAGGCGTCCCCCAATTGGTCGCCGATTCCCGCTCCTCTCGCCGGATCTGGTGTGCTCATCAGCACCTCGGACTCCAAAGCCGTCACACGCCCTGTCACCTCTTCCAAGGACTTGCGCATCGCGTCCATGGACGAGTCGACAGTCGGCATCCAGGTGCCCAGGTTCTTCGCTGTGGTCAGCAGCAATTGGATCGATGCCATTGTGGCCTCACTCTCCTTGCGCATCTGCGCCAGTTCCGCTGTCAACGCCTCCATGGCTCACTACACCCGAGATCACTCACTCCGAAATTACCGACCCTTTGTTCAGACTGATGAAGCAGAGAAAGAACTCTCCGCCTCGGCCTTGCTTAGGGACTTACCCGGTAATCCAAGAGAATCGAGCGGATCAAAGTGGCTCTGATACCAGATGTCACGACCCTAGCCTGAATTACTCAACTCTAGTTACAAGATTCGCGACGTCTCGCTGGAATTGGGGAATAGAAGGCTGATGCAGCAGCTTGGAGGGGAAGGAAAAGGAGGATAAGAGACACTGTCTCATGTTTTCATCAGCGATGCCTCATCCACTCGCGGACCCTGACTAAATACTCTAGTCCAGTGGCTCTGGACTGGGCTTGGCCTTGTTGCGCCGCTAGGCTTTGGAGTCCACTTGGGCCTCACGTTGTCACTGCCTTTCATCTGTTCTCTTCTGAATCTTGATGGCTTCTGGCAGACACGAGGTCGTAACAGTCGCCTCTCCTCCCGCAGCTTCCGGCGATGCATCTTGGCGGGCGGTGGCTCGCTCGGCCACCTCTCCTCGCAGCTTCTCCCGCTGCTCGCGAGCTCGGCCGACCGCGAGCTAAACTACATCGCCAGGCAAGCTCATCTATCCTCTGTCTTGTCCTCTATTCTTGATACAACAAGCAATGTATGGACTGGTATGGATAAGTGATTGGTTGATGGCTGATGAATACACGAATACACGATGCATATGAAAATAACCCCATCTGACTGATTCAGATGTGCAGTAAAATCTGAATCGATCCCTGTGTTATTTCCTTGGTTCATTTCTGTTCTTTTTCTGAATCTGTAAACTGAACTAGTACCTACATGTTGTATTCAGAGTTGGATTGGTGTTGCAGCAGACCAGTTTCCGTGGCCCGGCTAGATGGCAGACGCAAACATGGTAGATCTAGTAATTAAGTTCGACTCTATCTGACTAGATTGATCAAGCAGTCATGTTCATGTGCATGTTGTCCATATTTCACAATGCTTAGCAGTAATTTACAGACTGGAATTGCGTTATATGGTTCAAAAGTAGTGACTACTAGAAGATTGTGACTTCTTATAAATATACATGATGGCTAATTGTATGAGTATTTTTTGTTTTTTCATGATTTATGCAAAACCGCTAAATGTGGCTTAGCCCGCTATAGCTTCTCATAGCTCCTGGAGAAGCGGCCGCTAAATGTCATAGCCCGCTATTTAAAACATTGCTTTTTTGTCCCGGCTGTCACATGTTTTTTGTCTGCCTTTTATCCCATAATAAACTCCTTACCCGTGATATATACCTGCATGAGGAATCTTGTTTGTTGTGTTGTGAGAAAGAGACCTTCCAACCTCTATTCTCTTGTTGTCACGTGGTACAAGTGGTGTGGAAAGAAACTGTCAATGTGCTTCAATGCTCTGAATTTGTTAATTTTGAATCTATGGCTCAACAATACCAATAATGCTGCTTTGAATAAGATTACTGCCGGTATGTTGTCGACTACCTGGAAATTATGTAATGACATGTTTTTTTGCTTGATTACCATGGTATGGTTTACAGGTGATGTGTCGGTGACCATCGGGGTTACTCAAATGCATGAGACCGTTGTGTCCCTAACTGAACTTGCAGATCCTGCAAAAAGTTCCTGCTCCCTTACGGAAGCAAAGATGGTGGAAGCTCCCCAGCTCAGTTGGCAACGAAGAAACGAAGGACCACACTTTTGCTGGGGCCGATGACCACTATGGCAAGACGCGGCGCTGTTATGGTCAGATTTATTTCTGCCTATGTCCTGTTAAGCTGATGGTGGTGGATCTTGCTTCAGCTGGTTTTATTTTGATGGATGTAAGAGTGGGCTTGGATGTTGTTTCGTTTCTATGAAAGCGAGCAGGGCGAAAGGCCTTCAGATCTACAAAATGTGACATTAGGTGATTTCTTTTGCATAGTATATTGATCTGGTGGCCACTCGGTGTATATTAATATGGCCGGCTGTCACCGGAGTTGGTTACAGAAATTTTGATTCTCAACATATCACAAAATATTTTCGCACAGAAGATTACAAAACTTGTACACACCAAACATTTGGCACGTTGTTAGCTTGGTGCTACTATTCACCAGCTAGCAGCAGCCTAGAGAGGTCAACACTCAACACTGCCATCATCACTTAAGAGGGAAAACGGGTGCCGTTTTGGGGAACTTATTTTTGGATATCTGGCCTTTCTTTTCTTCGAGGAAATTCTTGAATATGGGTGCGGCCTTTTATAGCCAAACAAAGCAGTTCTTCTAGTTTCTTCTCCTCTGGCTCAACAAGGTACAGTTGATGATCACTAGCGAGTACAGTTTCTGCTTCAGCTTTGGGTTTCCTTGATTTTAATGAGGCATTGTGATCTTTGTGTTCCGAGCAAGCGTTCAAATTTCTGTATGTCGCTCAAGATAATTTCATAGCATTCAGACTTCCTGATGTTTGCTCCAGAACCGGTATTTTTAGTATCTTTTGTTTGTCTGCTCCTTCATGAACAAGGGCATCTGTTCATTGTCCTAACTACAGTTTCTTGTTCATAATTGGTGCAGGGCTGCAACAGGAGCTTATCCACCTCGAAGTGCAATTCAGCAATAGAGATTGCATGCCCATATGGGTTCCTTCACAAGTAAATCCTCTCCTCAACTTCTTCATGTTACATAGCTTGCTACTACCTTCGTTTAAAATTACTTGAAGTTGTTTGTCTTAAGTCAAACTTATTTATGTTTGACCAAGTTTATCGAACAATTTGCTAATATCTCCAACATCAAGTACATATAGTATGAAAATATAGTTTATGATGAATTTTACAAAACTAATTTGGTATTATAGATGTTGGTATATTTTTCTATAAACTCGGTCAAACTTAAACAAGTTTGACTTGTGACAAACCTAGAACTTTCAATAATTTGGAATGTAGGGAGTACACCACATCCGCTACTTATGCTAAAGCTGTTTTTTTCAGATGGTGTGGCAGCTGATTCTGCAAGTCAGGCGACTCCCTTCGCTAAAGCTGGGTTTTCAGCAAGACCTCATTTTGGTGGTTGAATCCTCTATTGAAGATGGGCTACAAGAAACCCCTTGAGGACAAAGACATACCACTTATAGGCGCCGTAGATCGAGCACGCAACCATTACATGATGTTCATGGAGAAGCTGATGGCAAGAAGTCACATGACACACCATCATTCTTCTGGACTATTGTTTCTTCTCACAAGCATGCCATCTTGGTCTCAAGTTTCTTTTCTTTGCTCAAGGTTGTCACCTTGTCTACAGGCCCGATAATTCTCAAAGCATTCATCAATGTCTCACTTGGGAAATGGACCTATAAACACGAAGGCTATGTGCTTGCTACGTTAATGTTCGTCTACAAGTGTTGTGAATTATTGTCACAGAGACAATGGTATTTCCGCACTCGGAGATTAGGACTGCAGGTGAGGTCACTCCTGTCAGCAGCTATTTATAAGAAACAACATAAGCTATCGAACGCAGCAAAAATGAAGCACTCTTCTGGAGAAATTATGAACTATGTGACCGTCGATGCGTATCGGATTGGGGAATTCCCATACTGGTTCCATCAAACATGGACAACAAGTGTTCAGCTTTGCATTGCTCTGGCAATTCTATACAATACGGTTGGTGATGCAATGATTTCATCTTTAGTTGTCATTATTATCACTATACTGTGCAGCGTTCCATTGGCCCGACCGCAACACAAATTTCAGAGTAAACTTATGGAAGCACAAGATGTGAGATTGAAGGCCATGTCTGAGTCATTAGTTCATATGAAGATCTTGAAACTTTATGCATGGGAAGCTCACTTCAGGAAGGTCATCGAGGGATTGAGGGAGGTTGAGTACAAGTGGTTGTCTGCATTCTAGCTTAGGAGGACCTACAAAGGTTTCCTATTCTGGTCATCTCCTATTTTGGTTTCAGCGGCGACCTTTGTAACATGCTATCTTTTGGAAATACCTCTTGATGCTAGCAATGTCTTCACCTTTGTGGCAACTCTACGTCTTGTGCAAGACCCTGTTATATTGATGCCGAATGTTATTGCTGTTGTGATACAAGCTAAGGTTTCTTTCACTCGGATATCAAAGTTCCTTGATGCACCTGAGCTAAATGGACAAGTTAGGAAGAAATACAATAGTGGCACTGATTATCCTATAGCGATGAATTCCTGTAGCTTCTCTTGGGAAGAGAATACATCAAAACCAACTCTAAAGATTATAAATCTGGTAGCCAAAGCTGGAGAAAAAATAGCAATATGTGGAGAGGTAGGTTCAGGTAAGTCGACGCTTTTGGCTGCTGTACTCGGAGAGGTCCCCAGAACTGAAGGCACGGTATGTTTTATTAGAAGTTCATTGTCTAGTGAAATATCTGTCATATTCAGAATTGAGACATTTAGACATGAAGAAACATAGCCAGTTGACAAACAACATCATGTTCAGTTTGCAAAGTTGTTGAAAATTATGCTCGACAATGTTGCATATATGAATTAAAGTTCATTTTTTTCATAAGAACTTCATTTCAAACTCTTGAACTTTGGATAAACATTCCAGATCCAAATATGTGCGAAAATAGCATGTATTTCTCAGAATGCATGGATCCAAACAGGAACTGTGCAAGACAATATCCTCTTTGGATCGCCGATGGACCGGGAAAGATACCACAACACAGTCGCGAGGTGCTCATTGGTCAAGGACCTTGAAATGTTGCCATATGGAGATTGCACACAAATTGGGGAGAGAGGAGTAAATCTTAGTGGTGGTCAGAAGCAGCGCATTCAGCTTGCTCATGCACTATACCAAAATGCAGACATCTATCTTCTTGATGATCCTTTCAGCGCTGTTGATGAAACAGTGTATGCAGACTGTATTACTATTAGAGTGTGAACTGTTTTACACATCTCTTTGTAACAGGAATATGTCGTGAGTTCTCTATCAGACAAGACTGTTCTTTTGGTGACACACCAAGTGGATTTTCTACCTGTATTTGACTCCATTTTGGTACCTCTGTCCACTTGATGTCACCATCTGATGATATTTGTGCCCCTGTGATTTATATTATCTGTAATTAGCTTGATTTATTTGTTGATGTCATCTAACACAATGATGTTTTTGTCAGTTAATGTCAGACGGAGAGGTCATTCAGTCTGCACCTTATCATGATCTATTGGCTGATTGTGAAGAATTTAAAGGCCTTCTAAATGCCCATAAACATACTATTGGTGTTTCAGATCTTAATAGCAATATATCCCCTCAAAGATCTAAGGAAGTATCAATAAAGGAGACAGATGACATTCATACAGAGTTTGTGAAGCCATCGTTGGCGGATCAACTGATAAAGAAAGAGGAAAGGGGAACAGGGGATGCAGGTGTTAAGCCTTATATGCTTTACTTGCGCCAGAACAAAGGATTCCTGTATTTATCCTTTTGCATCATTTCTCACATGATTTTCATTGCTGGACAAATATCACAAAATTCATGGATGGCTGCCAATGTCCAAAATCCTCATGTTACTACACTGAAGTTAATTTCTGTGTACATCATTATCGGAGTTAGCTCGATATTTTTCTTCTATCAAGATCTTTATCAGGTGTTGTTCTTGGGATTCAGACATCAAGATCCTTATTTTTTGAGTTACTCAATTCGTTGTTCCGTGCATCAATGTCCTTTTTTGATTCTACTCCTCTAGGACGGGTTCTTAGCCGGGTAAAAATTCTTAAACCAATGGCAAATACAACTATTTTTTTGTTCTGTTTTACACCAAAAGATTCTTCTCAGGATAGATTAACTCGTTCCCTTTTTCTTCTAATGCAGGTCTCTTCTGATTTGAGTATCGTTGACCTCGATGTTCCATTTGCCTTCATGTTTAGCCTCGGTGCCAGCTTAAATGCATATATCAATCTAGTGGTATTGGCTATTGTTACATGGCAAGTTCTATTTGTATCCATTCCAATGATAGTTTTAGCAATTAGGTTGCAGGTAATTGGTATGAAGTTATTTCTCTGTGGCTAAACTATGTTTCTTTATTGTAAGCCTCATATATATAATTATTTGAATTCATTCACCAAGTGATGTTTTGACCGAGAGTGAATGAGCATGCAGTTTTGCATTCAAAGTTCTCATTTTCTGAAACCTGTTATATTTGGTCATGCAGGGGTACTATCTAGCCTCGGCCAAGGAATTGATGCGGATCAATGGTACTACCAAATCTGCCCTAGCAAATCACTTAGGTGAATCAATTTCAGGGGCTATAAAAATAAGGGCCTTTGAGGAAGAAGATCGATTCTTCGCTAACAATTTGGATCTTGTTGACAAGAATGCAAGTCCATATTTCTATAATTTTGCAGCAACTGAATGGTTGATTCTATGTCTAGAGATAATGAGTATTGTAGTTCTTTCTTTTTCTGCTTTTGTCATGGCCCTCCTTCCACGAGGAACTTTTCGCCCTGGTAAGTAATTATATGCATACCACCATGCTTCAAATATTGGAAATTTTTGATAACTAGCTTGTTTTATTGGCCATCAATGTGCAACTAATTTGCGAAAAATGTTAGACTCATGCCATGTAAATGTTGCTACCTTTCCATTGCCTTTTGAGTGATTTCTAATAAGCTTTTGTTATAAGACAATTTTCTTGATAATCCCTCCACTAGTAGATGCTCCCTCCGTCCTCAATTAAGTCGACACATAGAAATTTTAAGACAGATTATGGAGTGGAGTAGAAAATGCATTGGAAAGGTGCCGACCACTATCTCTCTCCTCTTTAATTCCCCCACCTCTAATGAGCTAAGCGCATGTAGAAAATGAGGAGACCATGTGTTAAATGTTATTAGGTTTGATTCCTGTGTGATGGGAGGGTAGCATTTTTTTTGTACTTCAAGGTGCATTGGGAAGATAGAAGTACACTCTTTTTTGGACAAATCTCGAATGCTAAACATCCACTTACTTGAGGACGGAGGGAGTAGATGGTGTTTTAGACCTGACACGGGTCTCCAAAAAACTTACTTGACTATTACTCATCACTTCTAAATAGACATCTGTGTCGCTTCAGGGATGGCTCAAGCGAAACACTAGCCACCGTCACCCCCGTCTCCTCCCTCTTCTCTTTCTGTCACCGCCGGATGAGTCCATCGGTCAAAGCCCATCTGGCGGTGGGCTCATCTCTTCACTCAGAGGGGATCCCCTGGCTGGCACCCAAGCGCATACAACGCATCGTCATGGCTGCAAGGATAAAGCGGTGCTCACCTATGGTGGTTGCACTACTAGGAAAAGGGTTATAGATGGAATTAACACTAATGGCGCATCTGACATGTGGTGCATCACTATAATATAGCAGTGGCGCACCATGTGCAGGTGCGCCATTACTGTGGAAGACACTAATGGAGCATCAGATACATGGTGCGTCATTAGTAACAATTTTTTTCATTTTCCCAAACATACTAATGGCGCATCATGTAGACAGTGCGCCATTACTAGTTAGGTGCGTCATTACTAAGTTTATTTCCCTCTAGCTAATGGCGCACCGCCAGTGGGTGCGCCATTAGTAATCTTCCCCCTAATTCGCCCGATCCCTTCGTCCCTCCCTCCACTTCCCCCTCGCTCCACACCCGGCCGCTCCGACGACCCCCGCGCCCCGCCTCGCCGTCTCGGGCCTCGCTGCCGACCCACTGCGCCGCCGCCCCACCCACTGCGCCGCCGCCCGATCTCCTCCGCCCGTAAGCCCCCTCCTCCTCCGTTCGCCCATCGCCTTCGGCCTCGTGCCCCACCCGCCGCCGCCCTCCTCCATTTCGCCACCGACATTAGGGTTTTGGCCGCCGACGCCGCCTGCCCTCCCCCTTTTGGCCGCCGACGCTGCACTCCGACCTGCTCTCCTCCCCCTCCGACTCCCTTGTCGGCGTCTCGGTCGGGTCCTACCCCGCTACCCCCTCCGTCTTGGTGAACGACGGCGGCGGCGCCGCCGCTGATGCTGGCTACAGACCTTCCCCCCTCCGCCGCTCACGTCCCCGCGCCCTGCGCCCCCCGCCCCGACGGCAGCGTGACCTGGAGGCACCGCTCATCGGCAACGACAAGGGTAAGTCCTCCTCCTCGTTTGTCTCCCGTTAACTGTATTTTATCTTCAATTCAGCAGCCTCCATGTGTGGATTTTGGGCAGTAAGATCGCCAGCCACATTAATTGTGTTTTTCTTGCTTTTGGAAGCAGGTCCCCTCCTCCAAAGAGGTTGAGAGATCCTCCGTGAAGGTCACCACCCCTCCTCCTCGCCGCCCTCTCCACTGCCATCCCAGATTAGTTCCTCCTCTCCACTACCACCCCTCCTCAAGCTTCCCGAATGATGTTTGAGGTAATTCCATTCTGCCTTGTCAACCTTACAAAGGACAGATTTGAGGTGACTGTAGTTTGGCATCTTCAGAATTTCACAAAGGTGGATAACCTTCTAATGGCCATAATGTGCCCTACTGTCAAAAAATTCAGTTAGGTACAGTTAGCATCATGTAAGAAAATGGCCATAATGTGCCCTGATAATGATGTATTTTGTCATAAAAATATATAGTGGAGTGCCATGATAATGACATGCTGCTAGTAGTTACTTCCATGAGTTGTTTTATTGACATGGCACATTTGCAATGGAGTTTTATATATCTTTAGCCACTGTTCATTAACAGCAAGTCAGTTTTGTTTATAGTTGAAAGTAAGTGTGTGGTTTGAAATTTTGATCTGATTATGACATCTAGAATTATGTCAGTTTTGTTTTGTAACTAGAAGACCAAAGTGTGTTACTTGTGATCTTCTGATGATGCTACTTGTGATGATCTTGTACTTGTGATGATGCTACTTGTGATCTTCTGAAATGACCCATTGGCGACTTCATTACGCGGGGATAATGATTTTGCAGGTACCCAGAGAGGCCCTTGAGTTTGCTGGAATGTCGATTAACTTCCGTTCCGGCAAATTCGGGTACTCCATATATGTCCTATTTTCAGCAAAGGTCATGCTGAAATTTTCCGTAAATTTTAGCATGACTTTGCTAAAAATAGGACATATGGGGTACTTGTGACTAATGCATGGGCCGGGGTATCTTAGTACTTAATTAAGTAGGATCAACTGCCCCTTTATTCTTGCTGCATTAAACCATAGGTTTTAGGGTGCCTCATTTGATGAAGTTATTACTATGTTTTTCAACAGATAATCCCAGAGAATTGTGTGCCTCATTTGATGTATAAGAAAGGTAGTCTTAATCTTTTGAACATACAACCAGTTCATCCTACAATCTCATCTGTCCATACGAGATTTCTAAAAGAAGTGGAGACATGAAAATCAAAGGATGGAAAAAATGTATGGACAGTCGTAAGGAGGTTCTTGGAAGTAAAAGGAAGCGAAGCGCAAGAATTGGAGACAGGATGATCTCCATTCTCCATAATGGAGAGTCAGGGTCTATATTGTTTTATGCTATTTTACCTTAAATAGGGTATTTAGGTCCTGTCTAATACTGATGATCATGTGCTAAGAACAATTAAGTAGGGTTGGTTCAAGACTTGTAATGTTCTATCTTAGTATTACTTCCGACAAACTCGCTACTCGCGGTCTCGAGACTTGTAATGTTCTATCTTTGTTCGGTCTTTTGAATTCGGAGACTAATATGATGAATTGTATTTGGAGACTAATCTTCTATTATATTCGATGAATCTGCTCTTGCTGTGGGGTGCTGTCTATATTCTGTCCAATAATATATTTTGTAACCTGTGCAAAATTCAGAAAAGTAAAAAAACTAATATTCATACTAATGGCGCATCACCCCACAGTGCGCCATTAGTATGCCAGATACTAATGGCGCGTGGTGGCCTATACTAATGGCGCACGGCGTGGTGCGCCATTAGTATACCAGATACTAATGGCGCACCAGTGGTGCGCCATTAGTAAAAAATACTAATGGCGTGGTACTAGTGGCGTACCAGTAGTGCGCCATTAGTAGGCAAAACTGATGCGCCACTAGTAGGCCTTTTCCTAGTAGTGTTGATGGTGGCAGATTTAGGCATACTCGCCTAAATCTAGCTGCTAAAGTACTCCCATGGCTGGGGCGAAGACACTAGTTGCAGATGGTTGTGGTGGCAGCGGGCGCTGCCCTGCAGTTGGATTCGGCTTGTCAAGGGGGCTTGCGCTAGATTGGGTGCTCAGTGGTTGTGCGTTGGATATGGCATGTTGTGTGCCTGACACGGTTCAACGCGTAGGCAGATTGATGGCCCGGACATGGATGGCTCGAGCTTCGGTTGCAGCGGCCAGATTCGTGGCACGAGTTTGGCGGCTCCTCAATGGTCTTGGCGGTGATATGTGGGAAGATGTCTCACCCATCTACTAGCGCCACTACAACCTCTTGTCACTGATGGCAATGGCGGGAACACTCCTCCTCATGAGGTGGTCGGCTAGGTGGCTTTGTGGGGCATGTGCTTCTTTGGTGCATACTTCTGAGCAGTGTTGTGAGAGGGGTGCGACCTATCCGATGGACACCATGGTGGTTTTGTGTGTAGCACTGATTGTGCAGCTTTCGAAAGATCTATTGCAAGATCATGCTTAGAACATCGCGTCATATCCGTGGTAAAAACTATTGTTTTGGCCTTCATTGGTTAGACTTAGCAGCGGCTGAACTTGCATTGTTACCTTGTTGAAGGCGTTGTCTCCATGTCATGTTCTAACCTTGATTGGCCGGTCTTGGCATTCAAGATGAAACTCCTTGTCTTGGTTGTCTCCAGTCGGATACGACGATGGTGGCGCGAGGGTGTTATCCTTTCTTGAAGGCATTGTTGCAGAAGAAGTCGACTTAATCTTAGGCATGTACTCTTCATATCTTGTAATGGTTCTAGCATAGTTATCTATGTCTTGTTCTCTGCTTGTCGATGGCTTTGCCGAAAAAGGCTTTCGCCCCGCTTTATATATAAAGCACGATCCTCACACCCCAGTACAACGCACGCCAACACAACACACGCACACACCCAAGGCATGATACATAGGTGCTGAGCACGGCAACACCACCCCTAGCACTACCACCGCGAAGAGATGAAGCCGCATATGACGAACCGTGGGCTCCAAGGCGGCGCCTTCAGGAAGGATACGACACCGGAGCATCACCACCTCCCAATCCAAGGATCAGAGTTTCCCCCGAAGCTGCACGATGAGCAATGAGAGCCACGACGACGCCTTCAAGAAGGGAACGAGCTTCACCGCCATCGGTCCGTCCGAAGATAGAACATGTTTTCACCCCGGCCAAAAACTCACAGCCATCGAACGCCACACCCCGGTGACCATGCCGCCCACAAGGCCATGGCCACCGAGCAGCACCAAGCCACGGCCTCCGCCTGAGAGCACCGCGCAACCACCACCAGGGCCAGCACCCCGGCATCCAAGACCTTGACACCACCTCACCCAGACCTGCCGCTATCCCAACTAAAGGGACGAGCAGAAAGGTCCCACCTTTAGCACCTCTGGGCGACCCCCAGTGCTGAGACCCAATAGGCTGGCCACCTGGCCTCCATCTACCCATCCTGCAGCACCGGGCACGAGGCGAGCTCGGTCCCACAACACCGTGCGCGAGACGAGGTCAGTCCTGCAGCACCGTGTGCGAGACGAGCTTAGTCCTGCGACACTATGCGCGAGATGAGCTCGGACCTGCGCACCGGGCGCGAAACGAGCAATGGACCGCAGCTAGGAGAAGGCCAGACCTTCGCTGATCATAGCGACCGGACGAGGAGGAGGAGGGGTCAAAGGTCGATACAAGCCGCCTACGGACGAACCGACGCCAGGACGTGCCAACCGTCACCAAAGCCGACTTGCCAAGCCACCGTGGAGCCATCCACAGCCGGAGCAGCGACCACCACTGCCATTGCCCAACCCGCGCCGCCCGGCGAGCTCCACGCGTCGGAGTCGCCGGCCACACTCCTCCCAGGGCACCACCACCACCACGCCGCTGCCTCCCCGGAGATGGAGGAGGCAGCCGGCCGCAGTCCAAGACCAGCGCAGCCCGCGCCATCCAATAAGGAGCTCGAGATCCCCCGGCTGGACACGCATCCACCATCACGCGCTGCCGGCCGCCACAACCTCCTGCTGCCCCACACGAGATGCCGCCGACCAGCAGCACACGGGAGCTCAGGCGAGATCCCTCCACCCTCCTGCGTCGCCAGCCGGACCCCAGGCGCCAGATCCAGGCGGATCTGGCCAGACGCCCACCAGGGCGCCGCCACCCGAGCCGGACCACCCAGCAGCCGCCGCACCACCACCGGGGCTTAGGCCGTTGCCGCGCCGCCACCAGACGGCCGCACCATCGCCACCGTGCCGTTGGGCCCTGCGGAAGCCCAGCGCCGCCACCCGCAAGCTTCGCCCCGCGACGGACCCTGAAGGCAGAGGAGGAAGGAAAGGCCCTGCTGCCACCGCGCCGATCGGGCTTTGCCCATCGACGCCTGCCGACGACGGCGGGGGAGGGAGGGGAGCAGGGGGATGGGGGAGCGGTGGCTAGGGTCCCTGTCGGTGTCAAAACCGGCGGATCTCGGGTAGGGGGTCCCAAACTGTGCGTCTAAGGTGGATGGTAACAGAAGGCAGGGGACAAGATGTTTTAACCAGGTTCGGGCCCTCTTAATGGAGGTAAAACCCTACGTCCTTCTTGATTATTCTTGATAATATGAGTAGTACAAGAGTTGATCTACCACGAGATCAGAGAGGCTAAACCCTAGAATCTAGCCTATGGTATGATTGTATGTTGTCCTATGGACTAAAACCCTCCGGTTTATATAGACACCGGAGGAGGTTAGGGTTACACAAGGTCGGTTACAAAGGAGGAGATATACATATCCGTATTGCCTAGCTTGCCTTCCACGCCAAGTAGAGTCCCATCCGGACGCGGGACGAAGTCTTCAATCTCGTATCTTCATAGTCCAACAGTCCGGCTGTCCAGAGACCCCCTAATCCAGGACTCCCTCAGTAGCCCCTGAACCAGGCTTCAATGACGATGAGTCCGGTGCGCAGTGTTGTCTTCGGCATTGCAAGGCGGGTTCCTCCTCCGAATACACCACAGAAGATTTTGAATACAAGGATAGTGTCCGACCCTGCAAAATAAGTTCCACCCATACCACCGTAGAGAGAATAATATTTCCACAAATCTAATCTGCTGACACGTTTTGGCAGCATGACATCATGCCATGGCCTGGTAATTATTCGAACTATTTTTCTTTAACCAGCCCCGCACATAACGCGAGATGGTTTCTTGACACGTCTTGTCAAAGCAGAGATCGTGTTCCCTTTATCACGGGATTCTCATTAATACGGACGTGGGTAACCCAACCATGCCTAGGACTCCTAGATCTTAGGCAAGTCCCAAACAACCATGAGGAGGACGCTTGATATTCACCCTCTTTATAAAGGGACAAGGCTTTTACCTTTTTCCCTCCCGTGCTCAATCGAATCCTTCCCCCGCCTCGAGTTCTAACACCCAAAGCCCAGGTCAGGTGCTTCGGACCTTCAATCATGTCCGGGTCCAGCCTTCAAGGCCGGTGGATGCCTTCCTCTGTCACGGAGGAGGATATCAAGAAGTTGAGGGAGGCCAGATATCTGACCGCTGAAATTTCGCATAGGCTGCCCGCCCGAGGGCAGGTCGTCCCAACTCCCGAACCTAACGAGAGCGTCGTGTTCGTCTCCCACTTCCTTCGAGGACTAGGCCTCGCTCTGGATCCCTTTGTTAGGGGTCTTATGTTCTATTACGGGCTGGATTTTCATGATCTGGCCCTGGATTCCCTTCTTCACATCTCGTCATTTATTGTCGTTTGTGAGGCCTTCCTTCGCATTACCCCTCACTTCGGCCTGTGGCTCAAGACCTTCGATGTGAAGCTGAAGATGGTCGAGGGGCAGTATGCAGCGTGCGGAGGTGCTCTAATAAGCAAAATTGCTAACGCTCCATGGCCAAAGGGTTCCTTTCCAGAGGTGTCCGGATTGTGGCAACAAGAGTGGTTTTACGTCACAGCTCCCCGAAGTGCCAAGTGGGTAGCTGCCCCCACCTTTCGCCCGGGCCCTCCACCACGATGTCATGGATCAGCAAGGGGCTGAGCTGGGGTCCAGCCAAGGACGTGCCAATACTGCAGAGCCGTATCTGAGATCTCTTCGAGGGAGATTTCAGTCTGGTTATGGTAATGCAAGTTATGCTGGTTCATCGGGTCCAGCCTTGCAAACGCCGGCCCCTCCGCATGTGGGAATTCAACCCGGAAGGACCGCACACTATTCAGAATTTCCTCGGCATGACGCACAAGGAGATGTACAAATCGTTCTTCGGACCCCAAATAGAGTGTCCGGACACTACCGAGGACGTGGGCCTGAGTAGCAACCGCACTGCTCCCCAAGTAAGTAATTGTTGGGGAACGTTGTAGAAAACAAAAATTTTCCTATGGTTTCACCAAGATCCATCTATGAGTTCATCTAGCTACGAGTGATCGGATTGCATCTACATACCTTTGTAGATCACGCGTGGAAGCGTTCAAAGAACGGGGATGAGGAAGTCGTACTCGACGTGATCCAAATCACCGGAGATCCTAGTGCCGAACGGACGACACCTCTGTGTTCAACACATGTACGGTCAGCGTGACGTATCCTCCTTCTTGATCCAGCAAGGGGGAAGGAGAGGTTGATGAAGATGCAGCAGCACGACGGCGTGGTGGTGGATGCAACAGTCACTGCAGCAGGGCTTCACCGTTCTTCTGCGAGAGGGAGAGGTGTAGCAGGGGAGAGGGAGGCGCCAAGACTCAAGGGTGCGGCTGCCCCTCCCTCCCCCCTTTATATAGGCCCCCTAGGGGGTGCGCCGGCCCTAGGAGATGGGATCTCCTAGGGGGGGCAAGGGGTGGAGTGCCCCCAAGCCAGCTGGGGCGCCCCCCACCCTACGGTTCCCAACCCTAGGCGCATGGGGTGGGCCAAGGGGGGCGCACCAGCCCACTATGGGCTGGTTCCCCTCCCCACTTTAGCCCATGGGGCCCTCCGGGATGGGTGGCCCCACCCGGTGGACCCCCGGGACCCTTCCGGTGGTCCTGGTACAATACCGGTGACCCCCGAAACTCTCCCGATGGCCGAAACTGCACTTCCTATATATAATTCTTCACCTCCGGACCATTCCGGAACTCCTAGTGACGTCCAGGATCTCATCCGGGACTCTGAACAACTTTTGGGTTACTGCATACTCATATCCATACAACCCTAGCGTCACCGAACCTTAAGTGTGTAGACCCTACGGGTTCGGGAGACATGTAGACATGACCGAGACGGCTCTCCGGTCAATAACCAACAGAGGTATCTGGATACCCATGTTGGCTCCCACATGCTCCTCGATGATCTCATCGGATGAACCACGATGTCGAGGATTCAAGCAACCCCGTATACAATTCCCTTTGTCAATCGGTACGTTACTTGCCCGAGATTCGATCGTCGGTATCCCAATACCTCGTTCAATCTCGTTACCGGAAAGTCACTTTACTCGTACCGTAATGCATGATCCCGTGACCAGACACTTGGTCACTTTGAGCTCATTATGATGATGCATTACCGAGTGGGCCCAGAGATACCTCTCCGTCATACGAAGTGACAAATCCCAGTCTTGATCCGTGTCAACCCAACAGACACTTTAGGAGATACCCGTAGTATACCTTTATAGTCACCCAGTTACGTTGTGACGTTTGGTACACCCAAAGCACTCCTACAGTATCCGGGAGTTACACGGTCTCATGGTCTAAGGAAAAGATACTTGACATTGGAAAAACTCTAGCAAACGAACTATACGATCTTGTGCTATGTTTAGGATTGGGTCTTGTCCATCACATCATTCTCCTAATGATGTGATCTCGTTATCAATGACATCCAATGTCCATAGTCAGGAAACCATGACTATCTGTTGATCAACGAGCTAGTCAACTAGAGGCTTACTAGGGACATGTTGGTGTCCATGTATTCACAGATGTATTACGATTTCCGGATAATACAATTATAGCATGAATAAAAGACAATTATCATGAACAAGGAAATATAATAATAATCCTTTTATTATTGCCTCTAGGGCATATTTCCAACAGTCTCCCACTTGCACTAGAGTCAATAATCTAGTTACATTGTGATGAATCGAACACCCATGGAATTCTGGTGTTGATCATGTTTTGCTCTAGGGAGAGGTTTAGTCAACGGATCTGCTACATTCAGGTCCGTATGTACTTTACAAATATCTATGTCTCCATCTTGAACATTTTCACGAATGGAGTTGAAGCGATGCTTGATGTGCCTGGTCTTCTTGTGAAACCTAGGCTCCTTGGCAAGTGCAATAGCTCAAGTGTTGTCACAGAAGAGTTTGATCGGCCCCGACGCATTGGGTATGACTCCTATGTCGGTGATGAACTCCTTCACCCAAATTGCTTCATGCGCTGCCTCCGAGGCTGCCATGTACTCCGCTTCACATGTAGATCCCGCCACGACGCTCCGCTTGCAACTGCACCAGCTTACTGCCCCACCATTCAAAATATACACGTATCCGGTTTGTGACTTAGAGTCATCCAGATCTGTGTCGAAGGTAGCGTCGACGTAACCCTTTACGACGAGCTCTTCGTCACCTCCATAAATGAGAAACATTTCCTTAGTCCTTTTCAGGTACTTCAGGATGTTCTTGACCGCTGTCCAGTGTTCCTTGCCGGGATTACTTTGGTACCTACCTACCAAACTTACGGCAAGGTTTACATCAGGTCTGGTACACAACATGGCATACATAATAGAACCTATGGCTGAGGCATAGGGGATGACACTCATCTCTTCTATATCTTCTGCCGTGGTCGGACATTGAGCTGAGCTCAATTTCACACCTTGCAACACAGGCAAGAACCCCTTCTTAGACTGATCCATATTGAACTTCTTCAATATCTTATCAAGGTATGTGCTTTGTGAAAGACCTATGAGGCGTCTTGATCTATCTCTATAGATCTTGATGCCTAATATATAAGCAGCTTCTCCAAGGTCCTTCATTGAAAAACTCTTATTCAAGTAGGCCTTAATGCTGTCCAAAAGCTCTATATCATTTCCCATCAAAAGTATGTCATCTACATATAATATGAGAAATGCTACAGAGCTCCCACTCACTTTCTTGTAAACGCAGGCTTCTCCATAAGTCTGCATAAACCCAAACGCTTTGATCATCTCATCAAAGCGAATGTTCCAACTCCAGATGCTTGCACCAGCCCATAAATCGAGCGTTGGAGCTTGCACACCTTGTCAGCATTTTTAGGATCGACAAAACCTTCCGGCTGCATCATATACAATTCTTCCTTAAGGAAACCATTAAGGAATGCCGTTTTGACGTCCATTTGCCATATCTCATAATCATAGAATGCGGCAATTGCTAACATGATTCGAACGGACTTCAGCTTCGCTACCGGTGAGAAAGTCTCATCGTAGTCAACCCCTTGAACTTGTCGATAACCCTTAGCAAAAAGCCGAGCTTTATAGATGGTCACATTACTGTAACGCCCGGGTAATTAAGCTACAGTGAACCTCTGCTAATGATGCCACGTCACCTCGATTACTGTTCCTAGTATCGTGCTAGTTTGAAACTGATTCAAATTCAAATTCAAAATCAACCAAAGAATAAAAACTTTTCAAAATTTAAGACAAAATGTTCGGGGTGTGCAAATAAATGCCTAGGAATTTATGGTGTGGGATCCATGCCTTTGTAAAAGACCTAAATACTTAAAATGAATTAAAACAGAAAAGAAAATAAATAAATAAAAAACTAAACTAACAAAAAAAGAGGAGAAAGCCCCCCCCGCTGGGCCAAGTGGCCCAGCTGGCCTCAGTCGACCGAACGGGCCGCCCCCCCTCGGCCCGGCCAGTGGCCTGCCAGGCCGGCCCACTCCCTCCCCTGGCCTATAACCCCGTGGGGGCACCGAACCCTAGCACGATCCCCATTCCCCCCCTCGCACTCCTCACTCTCCCCCCTCCCTCCCGATTGGATCGGGAGGATAACGGCGCCGCGCCCCGGCCTGCCCCCGTCCTCCTCGCCGTGGAACGACGCCGCCGCCCGGAGCTCCTACCCCGCCGGCCTGCTCCCCGTCGCCCGCTCGTCCCCGACGGCCTCCCCAACCTCCCCCGAGCTCGCTCCCGAGACCCTACGCGTCCCTCCCCGTGAGCTCCTCTCCTCCCTTTCCCCTCTGTCGCCGGCGACGTCCGCACCCAGTCGCCGCGCCCTGGCCGCGTGCCGTCGCCCCGTCCCGACGCGTCTCGCCTGGTTAACCGCCCGCACGGGCGCCCCTCCTCCCTGCTCGCCCCCCCTCCGTGCCGACTGCGCCATGGCCTCGCGCGCCCCGGCCGTCCTCCCTCGCCGTGGCCTGCGTCCCGCTTCGTCTCCCCTCGCCTTGGCCTCGCCTCTCCACGCCGGCCTGCGCGTGGCTTTGGTCGCCGACGCCCGCGGCCGGCCACCACCGCTACCTGCCGGCCTCACCCGCCTGTGCCCCGCCTCCTCTGCACACGGCGCCCGGCCCCGTGGCGCCCCTGTTTCCCCCGCTCCGCCCTGTGCGCCGTCGCCGCCGCCGGCGAGCCTGCGCCCCGGCTCGCCGTGCCCCCCCTTCCCCGTTGGCCGCGGACGGGCGCCCGCTGCACCAGTTCGGGCGGGTGCCCAGCGCCCGCTAACACCGAAACCACTCTGGCCACTAGTGCCAATGACATGGGGGCCCCACGGCCCCAGAACGTTTTATTAAAAAAAGGAATTAAAATTAATAATAATAAAATTAATTAATTAATTAATTAATTAAGGAATTAATTAAGTTAATTAATCATAATTAGATTAATCAAATTAACTAATTAGTCTAATTAAACTGTGATTAGTTTAGCTAAAACCTGATTAGCCTAAACAGGGTATGACAGGTGGGCCCCGCTGGACCCACACGTCAGTTTGACCAGTCAACGCCCCTGTTGACTGCTGACGTCATGCTGACGTCATGATGACGTCAGCAAACACTGTTTTGGATAATGTTAGATTTAAATAATTAATTAAATTCCAGAAATTATTAAAATCTTTAGAAAATCATATCTTTTAATCCGTAACTCGGATTAAAATATTTTCAACATGAAAGTTGCTCAGAACGACGAGACAATTCCGGATACGCAGCCCGTTCGTCCGCCACACATTCCTAACCTATCCAACTCGCAACTTTCCCCCTCCGGCCCCTTTGCCCGAAAACGCGAAACACCGGGATACTTCCCCGGATGTCATCCCCCTTCATCGGTATCACCTCATACCGCGATAGGGCACCCCTAGCACCGCTACTTGTCATGTCATGAAACGCTATGCATCTGTTTGCTTAAATATTTATTGTTTCTCCCCCCTCTTCTCTCGCTAGACACCGAGACCGACGCCGCTGCTACCCAGTACGACTACGGAGTTGACGACCACTCTCTCTTGCCAGAGCAACCAGGCAAGCCCCCCCTTTGATCACCAGATATCGCCTACTCTTCTCTATACTGCTTGCATTAGAGTAGTGTAGCATGTTACTGCTTCCCGTTAATCCTATACTGATGCATAGCCTGTCCTTGCTACTACTGTTGTTACCTTTACCTGCAATCCTAATGCTTAGTATAGGATGCTAGTATTTTCATCAGTGGCCCTTCATCCTTGTCCGTCTGCCTTGCTATACTATCGGGCCGTGATCACTCGGGAGTTGATCACGGGAATATACTATATGCTTTATACATGATACATGTGGTGACTAAAGACGGGTCGGCTTGTGGAGCACCCGCGAGTGATTCATGGATTGGGGGCTGAAAGGACCTTTGTCCCAACGGCCCTCTGTGTGGATCTTTGAGGCGGAGCGACAGGGCAGGTTCCGACCACCTAGGAGAGAGGTGGGCCTGGCCCTGGTCGACGTTCGCGGATACTTAACACGCTTAACGAGATCTGGGTATTTGATCTGAGTTTGGCCATTTGGTCTATACGCACTAACCATCTACGGGGGAGTAGTTATGGGTATCCCGGCGTCGTGGTATCAGCCGAAGCCTTCGTGACGTCAGCGACTGAGTGGCGCGCGCCGGATTGGAACGTAAGCCTGCTCTTGTATTAAGGGGGCTAGTTCTGCTTCCGGCCGCGTACGCAACGTGCAGGTGTGCTAAGGGCGATGGGCCCAGACCCCTGTGCGCTTAGGTTTAGACCGGCGTGCTGACCTCTCTGTTGTGCCTAGGTGGGGCTGCGACGTGTTGATCTTCCGAGGCCGGGCATGACCCAGGAAAGTGTGTCCGGCCAAATGGGATCGAGCGTGTTGGGGTATGTGGTGCACCCCTGCAGGGAAGTTAATCTATTCGAATAGCCGTGATCTTCGGTAACAGGACGACTTGGAGTTGTACCTTGACCTTATGACAACTAGAACCGGATACTAAATAAAACACACCCTTCCAAGTGCCAGATACAACCGGTGATCGCTCTCTCACAGGGCGACGAGGGGAGGATCATCGGTTAGGATTATGCTATACGATGCTACTTGGAGGTCTTCAGTCTACTCTCTTCTATATGCTGCAAGACGGAGGCTGCCAGAAGCGTAGTCTTCGAAAGGATTAGCTATCCCCCCTCTTATTCTGGCTTTCTGCAGTTCAGTCCACCGATATGGCCCTTTACACATTTACCCTTGCATATGTAGTGTAGCTTCTTGCTTGCGAGTACTTTGGATGAGTACTCATGGTTGCTTTCTCCCTCTTTTCCCCCTATCCCTTCTACCTGGTTGTCGCAACCAGATGTTGGAGCCCAGGAGCCAGACGCCACCTTCGACGACGACTCCTACTGCACCGGAGGTGCCTACTACTACGTGATGCCCGCTGACGACGACCAGGAGTAGTTTAGGAGGATCCCAGGCAGGAGGCCTGCGCCTCTTTCGATCTGTATCCCAGTTTGTGCTAGCCTTCTTAAGGCAAACTTGTTTAACTTATGTCTGTACTCAGATATTGTTGCTTCCGCTGACCCGTCTATGATCGAGCTCTTGTATTCGAGCCCTCGGGGCCCCTGGCTTGTAATATGATGCTTGTATGACTTATTATATTTGTAGAGTTGTGTTGTGATATCTTCCCGTGAGTCCCTGATCTTGATCGTACACGTTTGCGTGTATGATTAGTGTACGATTAAATCGGGGGTGTCACAATTACCATCCGCGTCTGTCTTCTTCTTAAAGATCCATTTATTTTCTATGGCTCACCGCTCAACGGGCAAGTCAGTCAAAGTCCATACTTTGTTTTCATACATGGATCCTATCTCGGATTTCATGGCTTCCAGCCATTTGTCGGAATCCGGGCCCGCCATCGCTTCTTCATAGTTCGAAGGTTCACCGTTGTCTAACAACATGATTTCCAAGACAGGGTTGCCGTACCATTCTGGTGCGGAACGTGTCCTTGTGGACCTTCAAATTTCAGTAGGAGCTTGATCAGAAGTATCTTGATCATCATCATTAACTTCCTCTCTAATTGGTGCAGGCACCTCAGGAACATTTTCTTGAGCTGCGCCATTTTCCGGTTCAAGAGGTAATACTTCATCAAGTTCTACTTTCCTCCCACTTACTTCTTTCGAGAGAAACTCTTTCTCTACAAAGGATCCATTCTTGGCAACAAAGATCTTGCCTTCGGATCTGAGGTATAAGGTATACCCAATAGTTTCTTTAGGGTATCCTATGAAGACGCATTTTTCCGACTTGGGTTCGAGCTTTTCAGGTTGAAGTTTCTTGACATAAGCATCGCATCCCCAAACTTTTAGAAACGACAGCTTAGGTTTCTTCCCAAACCATAATTCATACGGTGTCGTCTCAACGGATTTCGATGGAGCTCTATTTAAAGTGAATGCGGCAGTCTCTAAAGCATAGCCCCAAAATGATAGCGGTAAATCGGTAAGAGACATCATAGATCGCACCATATCTAATAGAGTGCGATTACGACGTTCGGACACACCATTACGCTGAGGTGTTCCAGGCGGTGTCAGTTGTGAAACTATTCCACATTTTCTTAAGTGTGTGCCAAACTCGTGACTCAAGTATTCTCCTCCACGATTTGATCGCAAGAACTTGATTTTCCTGTCACGTTGATTCTCAACCTCACTCTGAAATTCCTTGAACTTTTCAAAGGTCTCAGACTTGTGTTTCATTAAATAGACATACCCATATCTACTCAAGTCATCAGTGAGGGTGAGAACATAACGATAGCCACCGCGAGCCTCAACACTCATTGGACCGCACACATCAGTATGTATGATTTCCAATAAGTTGGTTGCTCGCTCCATTGTTCCTGAGAACGGAGTCTTGGTCATTTTACCCATGAGGCATGGTTCGCACGTGTCAAATTATTCGTAATCAAGAGACTCTAAAAGTCCATCTACATGGAGCTTCTTCATGCGTTTGACACCTATGTGACCAAGGCGGCAGTGCCACAAGTATGTGGGACTATCATTATCAACCTTACATCTTTTGGTACTCACACTATGAATATGTGTAGCATTACGCTCGAGATTCATTAAGAATAAACCATTCACCATCGGAGCATGACCATAAAACATATCTCTCATATAAATAGAACAACCATTATTCTCGGATTTAAATGAGTAGCCATCTCGTATTAAACGAGATCCTGATACAATGTTCATGCTCAAACTTGGCACTAAATAACAATTATTGAGGTTCAAAACTAATCCCGTAGGTAAATGTAGAGGTAGCGTGCCGACGACGATCACATCGACCTTGGAACCATTCCCGACGCGCATCGTCACCTCGTCCTTCGCCAGTCTCCGCTTATTCCGCAGCTCCTGCTTTGAGTTACAAATGTGAGCAACTGCACCGGTATCAAATACCCAGGAGCTACTACGAGTACTGGTAAGGTACACATCAATTACATGTATATCACATATACCTTTTGTTTTGCTGGCCTTCTTGTCCGCTAAGTATTTGGGGCAGTTCCGCTTCCAGTGACCACTTTCCTTGCAATAAAAGCACTCAGTCTCGGGCTTGGGTCCATTCTTTGGCTTCTTCCCAGCAGCTTGCTTGCCGGGCGCGGCAACTCCCTTGCCGTCCTTCTTGAAGTTTTTCTTACCCTTGCCTTTGTTGAACTTAGTGGTTTTATTCACCATCAACACCTGATGTTCCTTTTTGACTTCTACCTCTGCTGATTTCAGCATAGCAAATACTTCAAGAATGGTCTTTTCCATCCCCTGCATATTGAAGTTCATCACAAAGCTCTTGTAGCTCGGTGGAAGCGACTGAAGGATTCTGTCAATGACCGCGTCATCCGGGAGATTAACTCCCAGCTGAGTCAAGCGGTTATGTAACCCAGACATAGTGAGTATGTGCTCACTGACAGAACTGTTTTCCTCCATCTTACAACTAAAGAACTTGTCGGAGACTTCATATCTCTCGACCCAGGCATGAGCTTGAAAAACCATTTTCAGCTCTTCGAACATCTCATATGCTCCGTGTCTCTCAAAACGCTTTTGGAGCCCCGGCTCTAAGCTGTAAAGCATGCCGCACTGAACGAGGGAGTAATCATCGGTACGTGTCTGCCAAGCGTTCATAACGTCTTGTTCTGCAAGGAGAGCAGGTGCTTCACCTAGCGGTGCTTGTAGGACATAATCTTTCTTGGCATTTATGAGGATGATCCTCAGGTTCTGGACCCAGTCCGTATAGTTGCTGCCATCGTCTTTCAGCTTGGTTTTCTCTAGGAACGCGTTGAAGTTGAGGACAACGTTGGCCATTTGATCTACAATACATGTTGTAAAGATTTTAGACTAAGTTCATGATAATTAAGTTCATCTAATCAAATTATTCAATGAACTCCCACTCAGATAGACATCCCTCTAGTCATCTAAGTATAACATGATCCGAGTTAACTAGGCCGTGTCCGATCATCACATGAGACGGACTAGCCAACATCGGTGAACATCTTCATGTTGATCGTATCTTCTATACGACTCATGCTCGACCTTTCGGTCTTGTGTGTTCCGAGGCCATGTCTGTACATGCTAGGCTCGTCAAGTCAACCTAAGTGTTTGCATGTGTAAATCTGTCTTACACCCGTTGTATGTGAATGTTGGAATCTATCACACCCGATCATCACGTGGTGCTTCGAAACAACGAACTGTCGCAACGGTGCATAGTTAGGGGGAACACTTTCTTGAAATTATTATGAGGGATCATCTTATTTACTACCGTCGTTCTAAGTAAACAATATGCAAAAACATGATAAACATCACATGCAATCAAATAATAATAGTGACATGATATGGCCAATATCACATAGCTCCTTTGATCTCCATCTTGGGGCTCCATGATCATCTTGTCACCGGCATGACACCATGATCTCCATCATCATGATCTCCATCATCGTGTCTCCATGAAGTTTCTCACCAACTATTACTTCTACTACTATGGCTAACACGTTTAGCAATAAAGTAAAGTAATTTACATGGCGTTTCTCAATGACACGCAGGTCATACAAAAAATAAAGACAACTCCTATGGCTCCTGCCGTTTGTCATACTCATCGACATGCAAGTCGTGATTCCTATTACAATAGCATGAACATCTCATACATCACATATATATCATTCATCATTCATCACAACTTTGGCCATATCACATCATAAAACACTTGCTGCAAAAACAAGTTAGACGTCCTCTAATTGTTGTTGCAAGTTTTACGTGGCTGCAATAGGGTTCTAGCAAGAACGTTTTCTTACCTACGTGAAAGCCACAACGTGATTTGTCAACTTCTATTTACCCTTCATAAGGACCCTTTTCACCGAATCCGCTCCAACTAAAGTGGGAGAGACAGACACCCGCCAGCCACCTTATTGTCGTTTGTGAGGCCTTCCTCCGCATTACCCCTCACTTCGGCCTGTGGCTCAAGACCTTCGATGTGAAGCTGAAGATGGTCGAGGGGCAGTATGCAGCGTGCAGAGGTGCTCTAATAAGCAAAATTGCTGACGCTCCATGGCCAAAGGGTTCCTTTCCAGAGGTGTCCGGATTGTGGCAACAGGAGTGGTTTTACGTCACAGCTCCCCGAAGTGCCAAGTGGGTAGCTGCCCCCACCTTTCGCCCGGGCCCTCCACCACAACTGATGTCATGGATTAGCAGGGGGCTGAGCTGGGGTCCAGCCAAGGATGTGCCAATACTGCAGAGCCGTATCTGAGATCTCTTCGAGGGAGATTTCAGTCTGGTTATGGTAATGCAAGTTATGCTGGTTCATCGGGTCCAGCCTTGCAAACGCCGGCCCCTCCGCATGTGGGAATTCAACCCGGAAGGACCGCACACTATTCAGAATTTCCTCGGGATGACGCACAAGGAGATGTACAAATCGTTCTTCGGACCCCAAATAGAGTGTCCGAACACTACCGAGGACGTGGGCCTGAGTAGCAACCGCACCGCTGCCCAAGTAAGTAATTGTTGGGGAACGTTGCAGAAAACAAAAATTTTCCTACGGTTTCACCAAGATCCATCTATGAGTTCATCTAGCAACGAGTGATAGGATTGCATCTACATACCTTTGTAGATCACGTGCGGAAGCGTTCAAAGAACGGGGATGAGGAAGTCGTACTCAACGTGATCCAAATCACCGGAGATCCTAGCGCCGAACGGATGGCACCTCCTTGTTCAACACACGTACGGTCAGTGTGACGTCTCCTCCTTCTTGATCCAGCAAGGGGGAAGGAGAGGTTGATGAAGATCCAGCAGCACGATGGCGTGGTGGTGGATGCAGCAGTCACCGCAGCAGGGCTTCGCCGTTCTTCTGCGAGAGGGAGAGGTGTAGCAGGGGAGAGGGAGGCGCCAAGACTCAAGGGTGCGGCTGCCCCTCCCTCCCCCCTTTATATAGGCCCCCTAGGGGGTGCGCCGGCCCTAGGAGATGGGATCTCCTAGGGGGGGGCAAGGGGTGGAGTGCCCCCCAAGCCAGGTGGGGCGCCCCCCACCCTAGGGTTCCCAACCCTAGGCGCATGGGGTGGGCCAAGGGGGGCGCACCAGCCCACTATGGGCTGGTTCCCCTCCCCACTTTAGCCCATGGGGCCCTCCGGGATGGGTGGCCCCACCCAGTGGACCCCCGGGACCCTTCCGGTGGTCCTGGTACAATACCGGTGACCCCCGAAACTCTCCCGATGGCCGAAACTGCACTTCCTATATATAATTCTTCACCTCCGGACCATCCCGGAACTCCTCGTGACGTCCGGGATCTCATCCGGGACTCCGAACAACTTTCGGGTTACTGCATACTCATATCCATACAACCCTAGCGTCACCGAACCTTAAGTGTGTAGACCCTACGGGTTCGGGAGACATGTAGACATGACCGAGATGGCTCTCCGGTCAATAACCAACATCGGGATCTGGATACCCATGTTGGCTCCCACATGCTCCTCGATGATCTCATCGGATGAACCACGATGTCGAGGATTCAAGCAACCCCGCATACAATTCCCTTTGTCAATCGGTACGTTACTTGCCTGAGATTCGATCGTCGGTATCCCAATACCTCGTTCAATCTCGTTACCGGCAAGTCACTTTACTCGTACCGTAATGCATGATCCCGTGACCAGACACTTGGTCACTTTGAGCTCATTATGATGATGCATTACCGAGTGGGCCCAGAGATACCTCTCCGTCATACGGAGTGACAAATCCCAGTCTTGATCCGTGTCAACCCAACAGACACTTTAGGAGATACCCGTAGTATACCTTTATAGTCTCCCAGTTACGTTGTGACGTTTGGTACACCCAAAGCACTCCTACGGTATCTGGGAGTTACACAGTCTCATGGTCTAAGGAAAAGATACATGACATTGGAAAAACTCTAGCAAACGAACTATACGATCTTGTGCTATGTTTAGGATTGGGTCTTGTCCATCACATCATTCTCCTAATGATGTGATCTCGTTATCAATGACATCCAATGTCCATAGTCAGGAAACCATGACTATCTGTTGATCAACGAGCTAGTCAACTAGAGGCTTACTAGGGACATGTTGGTGTCTATGTATTCACACATGTATTACGATTTCCGGATAACACAATTATAGCATGAATAAAAGACAATTATCATGAACAAGGAAATATAATAATAATTCTTTTATTATTGCCTCTAGGGCATATTTCCAACAGTAATCCCATGGTCAAACACACTGTCCTTTTATTTATCATGAAATCATTCTGAAGAATCGCTCTTTGACCAGGACTGGATAGCAAAGGCGAAGATGATCCGGTGTTCGGCCCCCCTTCCTGAAGGCTTGGACAATCCGGTGCTGGAAAAGATGCTCGAGACAACACCTTGTCTAGTGCCCTCCAAGGAAGACGAAGGGGGGAATAAAGAGGGCGAAAGCGGGCCTCCATCGCTACCTATTCCAATCGAGGGAATGAGCGCCTCCGCGAGGGAGGATAACCAAGGGGAGGAATATGACATTCTGTCTCCCCGGGGGAGGAAGAGGACTACCTCTGAAGATCCGGAAACTAAGGTTTCCAAACGGGAGAAAAAATCTCCGCCAGAGGGTCCTGCCTCGAAGGGTATTCTTGCCGCATAATGTCCGTGCGGGGATCTTCCCTCTACCGAGCTGTAAGTAATCAAAAAGTACTTAATAGTGAAGATATCTTGCTCTACTTCTGAGGAAAATAACCGAAGTATTTATCTTGCAGTTCGGATCTTAGCCCTTCTTAGCAGAGCTCATCTTCAGGGGATCTTCTTCCGGAGATGATGGAGAGCGAAACGCCTCCCCCTGCCACACCGCATCACGAAGCGGGCGACCCCGAGGTGTCATCGCGGAGGGTTTCTCCGGATCCGGCAAGTCCAGAAGGTAATCTCATGGCCACCCGAAGTCCTCAGCACCCGGCTCTCGAAGAGAGTCATCAAAAGAGCCGGGCACCGTCCGGTGTGCGGTCGGACATACGGAGCGATCTGCTGGCGCAAGCGGCCATCTCAGAAGAGCACCACACCTTGATGGGTACGGTGATTGAAAGGATTACGTCCACTGAAAGCGGGTTGCATGAAGCTTTTATGAGTCTACTGACGGGTTTTGAGGTACGTGAAATGATGTACATTTTTTACGATACCGCATATTTTTAAATGTGCCCTGTGTACATAGTAGCCCCTGAGACTCTGGTTGTCGTTGAAAATGGCGGCAAACAGAGGATCATAGTCCCAGTTAATAACCAGACTGCCTTTATGTGCAGGTGGTGGAAGCTCCGGTGGCTAGCCGGACTGATGGGTATGCCGAACTAAAGCGGCAGCTGGATGCGGCATATGCCGACATCGTGCTTGTCAACAAGAGGCTTGACGAGGCACAGGGTAGGTGATTTTTCTGGTGAATGTCACATAGTAAGAGCAGCATGATGCCTGTATCTTTAATATGTTGTGACTGCAGATGGAGCTGCCACCGTGGAGACCCTTCAGGCGGAGCTTGCCCGAGCCAAGGAGCAAGCAGGGAGTAGCAATGCGGTCGCTTTGCAGGCGGCCGGAGAGTTAAGGGCCGAACAGGCCGCACATTGCGAGAGCAAAGAAAAAATTGCCAAGATGATCGTGGAGTTAAAAGATGCTGCTGACCGTTACCGGCTTCTTGAAGAGGAAAACCGGGTGAAAGCGACGGACCTGGAGAAGGCCCGGGTGGCTGCCAAGGAAGCCCGCTCCAAAATTAGAGCGACGAAGGAGGAGCTGAATCAAGCTGCAGATATCGTGTCTGGGAAGCCCTTCTTGTTGCGGACTAAGTTCGAAGATCCGAAGTATGCTCCTCTAGACCAGCTATGGAGTTCTACGAACGCATACATGGATTTGGCTGCCAGCGCTGCTGATGCCGCCGAGTACTTCAAGGATCAGAAAGGTCCCGAAGTGGAGAAGCTATTCTGGTCACAGTTTCACGCTCCGATCCGTCCGCTGCTGCTGAATGAGCGATTGACCGGTTAGGCCGAGCTCCATAGGTTGTCCGGACTGGCGATGAGGTCCGTTGTGGATCATTTGTGGCCAGGAGGGCCAAGGCCGAATAGCTATTTTAGCTTAGTGCAACAATTCCTTGGCGCTGTGCCACACATCGATGCTGTAAAGAGGTCGGCGTGCATAGAAGGCTTGCGGATGGCCCTTGCCCGTTTCAAAACATACTGGGCGGAGATGGATGCCACCACTGTTGCGGCACAGGGTTCGGCCATAGGCCGAGTGGCTGCCGAGCACTACTTTGAAGAAGTTCTTGAAGGCGCTCGTTCGATAGAGGCTCACTGCTCGAAGAATATTATGTTTTAGTGACATGTATTCCCATTGTACAAACAATGTTTTATTGAGTTTATCAAGGCTGTATTTATACTTTTTGCCCGAAAGTACTATGATGCCTCCTGTGCGGCCGTTTATGTATATATGTATATAACCTGAAAGATGGCAGTCGTCGGCTTCAGCCCCCACGCATATAATGCGGGGGTGTCCGCAGAAGATGCATGTTCACACTTGATCCAACGTCTTGGTCCATGAAGGAGGTGATAGCGCAGCGAACTAGGCAACCGGACTATAATGCTTTAACACTTTTACTTAGCCAGAGGAGTTTGAAAGTGGGGCTACTATATAGCCCCTGGTGGCTCCGCGCTCATCCGGATTTGGGGCGCGTACATGCCTGGTCGGGAAATGGCCCTTCGTTAAGGCAGAGGAACCCCGAAGATTCCGCTAGGTCATCGAGTGGTTGACCAGTCTCACGCTATATCATGACAGTCAGTTTTCGACTTTCTCTACTGAGGTGCTCGTCCGGATGAACCAGGGCACAATCGCAGTAGTTCTCCCGGTGCCGCCTTAGCCGTTAGAGCAGAACATAAGGCAGCAAAACACAGGAGCCGGGAAAACCCAACAATTGACCAAAACATGATTCGGAGCTGATGCATATAAGGCCAAACTCGCGACGCCGAACACTCCCTAAGGTATTCGGTCTTTATGATGTAAACCGGGCCTAAACAGTGCCCTTTGTAATAAGCCCCTGGTGTCCAGGTACGTGCAATATTCTGACGTGGCCACATGCCAATACGTCAGCATCCTTCTCAATTGTACTGAAAATCCGAGGGATGTGTATCAACAAGAGACTGTAAAAAAGGTTTACGCAGGGTCTTAATCTAAAAACAATCCTTGGAACGGGTCCCTGCTGCACGTCTGCGCGTGTGTCTCCGTTGTGCCGTATTCTGGACGGATGTAGCACGATGGTCATCTGAAAAAGAGAGGAACTTAATTGAAAAGTTGCTGTGCAAAAGGTAAGTTATACTAAATAAACAATATATAGTTCAAAATGAGCAAAGTTGAGCCTAATTGCCATTTGTGCGCGCGCGTTGAGCCCCTTGTATTGTAATAGGAGTATAGCCATCAAACCTGTATCAATTACATATAGCTGCACCGGACTCGTCCAACCGTGTCCGTGGTATTAACGACCTGTCAGATGCTTTAGTTGGTGAGGCCGTTTAGTGTGCGGCTGCCAAGGCAGCCGGGCAGTCTTCCGCGCGCAAGGAGCGCTCAATATTTCCATTTACTGTAATGATGCCACGTGGACCGGGCATTTTAAGCATGAGGGAAGCGTAATGCGGTATTGCGTTAAAGCGAGCGAAAGCTTCGCGTCCGAGTAGTGCTTGATAGCCACTTTGGAACGGAGCGATGTGGAAGGTTAAATTTTCGCTGCGGAAGTTATCGGAGAAGCCGAATATAACCTCAAGTAGTAGGGAGCCCGTGCAATGGGATTCTAGGCCTGGCGTTACTCCTTTAAAGGTAGTATTGCTATGGCTAATTTTTGTTGGGTCTATCCCCATTTTGCGGACTGTGTCCTGATATATCAGGTTTAAACTACTGCCGCCGTCCATCAAGACTCGTGTGAAGTGGTATCCATCAATTATCGGGTCTAACACCAAGGCAGCCCATCCTGCATGCCGGATACTTGCCGAGTAATCCCGATGGTCGAAGGTGATCGGTTGGGACGACCAGTGGCAGAACTCCGCTGTGATAGGCCCTGGGACATGTGTCTCTAGGAGTGCCGCTTTGTTTCTCCCCTTTGTCACGTGTAACACATTTACTGTTTTAACTTTTGGTGGGAATTTCTTTTGTTCCCCGGTGCTTTGCTTGCGAGGCTCATCCTCTTCTTCGCTTGGTGTATCCTGCCCCTTGTGTTCGGCGTTGAGCTTGCCGGACTGCTTGAAGACCCAACATTCTCTATGGGCATGATTTGCAGGTTTATCGAGGGTGCTGTGGATCTGACATATTTTGTCCAGAATCTTGTTTAGGCTGGACAGTTCGTCTCTGTTGCCTTTGAAGGGCAGTTTTTGCTGACCTGGCCGAGAGCTTCTGAATCCGGCGTTTACCACCGTGGTCTTCGGGCTGTCTTCTTTATTCCGGTGCTTGTTTTTGCTGCGTTGTGGTTACCCGTTTTCATCCCTGACTTCGGATGTACTTGGGTCGCTGGTGCTGCACCAGGCTAACCAGCTGTCCTCGCCCGCGCAAAAGCAGGTCATGAGGCTTGTTAATGCTGCCATTGTTCTCGGCTTTTCTTGGCCGAGGTTTCTGGCGAGCCATTCGTCTCGAACGCTGTGCTTGAAAGCTGCTAAGGCTTCGGCGTCCGAACAGTCGACTATTTGGTTCTTTTTAGTGAGGAACCTATTCCAAAGCTTTCGGGCTGACTCTCCGGGCTGTTGAGTTATATGACTTAAATCGTCCGCATCCGATGGTCGGACATAGGTCCCTTGAAAATTTGCCCGAAAAGCGTCTTCGAGCTCTTCCCAGCTTCCAATGGAGTTTTCGGGGAGGCTTTTAAGCCAGTGCCGAGCTGGTCCTTTGAGCTTGAGGGGTAAATACTTGATGGCATGGAGATCCTCTCCTCGAGCCATGTGGATATGGAGGATGTAGTCCTCAATCCAGACCCCAGGGTCTGTCGTTCCGTCGTAGGCCTCTATGTTTACGGGTTTGAATCCCTCTGGAAATTCATGGTCCAGCACCTCATCGGTCACTACTAGGGAAAATCTTATAGGCAGACGCTTACTAGTAGCGCGGGTTTATAACCCTCGCTGCTGCTACTTACTAGTAGCACGGGTTTTTACCCCTCGCTACTACTAAGTTGATACTAGTAGCACGGGTTTTTAACCCACGCTACTACTAAGCGGTCTCTACCGTGCCCTCCTGGGACATGCCATAGTAGTAGCGAGGGGTACAAACCCGCGCTACTACTAAGTTGATAGTAGTAGCATGGTTTTATACCCCTCGCTACTACTAAGTACGAGGTAGGTTAAATTCCCATATCCTCGGCCGAATCCCTCCTCTCCCCCTCACTTTTCCCCTCTCTCACTTTCCTCCTCTCTTCCTCGTACTCCAGCGGTGGCCGCCGCTGGTACACTCTGCTTTCTTCCTCCCTCCCTCTCCGAGATCCCTCCGGTGGGAGGTCGCCGGAGCTCCTCGCCGCCGCCAAGATGCGGAAGCACGACCTCGGCATCCTCCTCCTCACCGCCTTCGCCGTCTTCTTCTCGCTCCAGGTCAGCCCTCCTCCTCCTCCACCTCCCCCCTCTCCGATTCGATCCGGAACCCTAGCTGACCCATCCCCCTCCTCCTCCGACAGCACGAGGGCCGCCGTGAGGTGCTGCTCCCCACACACGACACCAAGATCCAGGTCCTCCAGCTCCCGGCCAATGCCGGGCTGGCCTCCGCGGCCTCCACGAGGCGCGCGTCATGGCTGAGATCTCCCTGCTCCTGGCCAAAGTGCGCATCGCCGCCGGCCGCCGCCCCGTTGCCATGGACGTCGGCGCCGTCGAACGAACCATTGACACCATTGACAGCATGCACGGGGTCGAGATTTTTTTTGTTTTTCAAATTAATAGTAGTAGCGCGGGTAACAGACACGCGCTACAGATAGTTAGTAGTAGTAGCGCGGGATGCACCGCGCTACTACTACTAGTTAGCTGTAGCGCCATAGTAGTAGCGTAGGCACCCGCACTACTACTAGCTTTTAACCCGTGCTACTACTAGGCTTTTTCCTAGTAGTAGGGGGTGTGCGGCACCCCTGTATTTGGGTGTACCATGGTGTTCGGATGTTTGTTGTGTTGCATTGCATGCTGGAGCGCGCTTGCGTGGCCCGTATATGGATCTGGTTGCGCCATCCTTTTGATGCGAGCCCTCGCGTGGATCACGTACTGCCTTATGTGCGGTGTCGTTTGCCGCTCTATGTTGGCCACGAGGTCGTCTATCCGATCGGATGGCCGTTTTTTTTCAATTGCGGGGGATCTAAGGCCTCCTCATCGAATTCAGGTAGCAACTTTCGCTTCGGGTAGCTCTTGGTGTGGCGATTACCGCCGTACTTCGCTGCAGTGTTGAGTACTTCACTCCATCTGATTCTGAGTGTGTCTTGTGCAGCCCTGAGCCTTTGCTTCTGCTTTTTCAGGCTCCTCGCAGTGGCAACAAACCTTTGATGGGCATTCTGTTGCTCCGGGCGCCTGTCCGGTGTGATGTCGTCCGGACTATTATCTTCGACGGAGTCGGGTTGTTCGGTTTGATTCTCCGTGTTGCCGTGGTCGGGCGATGGTTCACCCTGCTCTAACGCTGGGTCTATATGACCGCTTTTTCTGCCGAGGTGGGATTTGGAGCGGCGCTTGCGCCGCCGCTTTGTCTGCTTCTCGAGCGAACAACCCTTCCCTGCGTCTTTCCATTCCTCGTCGTCATTTTCTTTGGGTGTGTCCACCATGTATACATCATATGATGAAGTGGGTGTCCAGTGCCCTGTGGGCAGTGGTTCCTGTTCGTCTCCTGCATCGTCGTCCATACCGTCGATGTCTTCGAAGTCGAAGTCGAGCATGTCGGTCAAATCGTCGACAGTGGCTACTAAGTGGGTGGTGGGTGGGCGGCGAATTTCTTCGTCATCCGCATCCCCATCCTGCCGAACATAGTTCGGCCAGGACTCTCCTAACAGGGAGAGAGACCTTAATGAGCTCAGCATGTCGCCGAAGGGTGAGTGCTAAAAGATATCCATGGAGGTGAACTCCATGATCGGTGCACAGTCAGATTCGATAGGCACAGGCGCAGGCGGTTTGGAGTCCGTGGCCGGGGAAGAATCCGGCAGTTCGGTGTCACGGCTCCCGTGAAGGGTAAGGTCGATATTCGGCTTGATCGCCGCTGAGAATACGGCCTCCGTGGCGGGGTCTATCCGCCCGTCCATGGATGGCGCAATTGGCTCCGAATTGAGGGTCGGAGCGGTCGCCAGTGCGGTCTCCTGAACACTGTCCGATGGTAGAGCTAAATCATGCCCATCGTGACCGTCCGACGCGCTCGGCTGGGGCTCGAATCCGTCGAAGATCAAGTCTCCGTGGATGTCGGCCGTGTAGTTTAAGCTTCCGAACCTGACCTGGTGGCCAGGGGCGTAACTCTCGATCTGCTCCAGATGGCCAACCGAGTTGGCCCGCAGTGCGAAGCCGCCGAATACAAAGATCTGTCCGGGGAGAAAGGTCTCACCCTGGACTGCATCGCTATCAATGATCGAAGGAGCCATCAAGCCTAATGACGATGACACAGAGGAACTCTCAATGAAAGCACCAATGTTGGTGTCAAAACCGGCGGATCTCGGGTAGGGGGTCCCGAACTGTGCGTCTAAGGCGGATGGTAGCAGGAGGCAGGGGACACGATGTTTTACCCAGGTTCGTGCCCTCTTGATGGAGGTAAAACCCTACGTCCTGCTTGATTATTGTTGATAATATGAGTAGTACAAGAGTTGATCTACCACGAGATCAGAGAGGCTAAACCCTAGAAGCTAGCCTATGGTATGATTGTATGTTGTCCTACGGACTAAAACCCTCCGGTTTATATAGACACCGGAGGAGGTTAGGGTTACACAAGGTCGGTTACAAAGGAGGAGATATACATATCCGTATTGCCTAGCTTGCCTTCCACGCCAAGTAGAGTCCCATCCGGACACGGGACGAAGTCTTCAATCTCGTATCTTCATAGTCCAACAGTCCGGCCAAAGGATATAGTCTGGCTGTCCAGAGACCCCCTAATCCAGGACTCCATCAGTCCCCCCCCCCGGCGCGCACGGGCGCGTCGCGGGAGGGGAGAGAAGATGCAAGATTCGCTTGTTGATGGCTTTTCTCGCGTTGCCTTGCATCAACTTCAATAATATTTGGTTCTGTGCATCTCAAGATGCGGAGGCCAGGAGGTTTATCCTTCTTTAACTGAAAGTTATAAAAGTTCGACCAAATGCTTTCTAGAATGCATTGTATTTGTGAATTAAGGTAGTAATGTTAGTTATTGCAAGAAAGTTACATTTTCTGCCTTTTGCCGGGCAGAATATTTGTATTTATATATATAATATACAATACCGCTATTCTAAGCTAGAGCATAGAATATTGTACACACTTAGTAATATTCTACACCCTTAGTAAAATTATATACAAAAGATAGTAATATTGGAATATAATTTTTACTATCCAAGTCAATATTTTACTATATTTTTTCAAAAAATTAGTACATTTCTACACCAGTTTACTAATATTTTGTAACCAAAGTGACCAAAATCGACACCCTACAACACACCAACGGATTCTGGAGCCGCCTCTCTGGCTTCCACGCTAGCCCCGAGGGCAGTGTACCAACCAAGCCGACAACTATGTCACCCAATTGACCAAAGTAAACATGTTTCATGCATGCTATTCTCGAGAGTCATTGCTTTGACTTCAATGCCAGTCTTGAGGCTGCACACCCGCTTGACCAACTATGAAGCTACAATGCCCGACGAACCAGGATCACCCCCAAGAGAGAAGAGATGGGATGCCGTTGACGCCCACTCCAACTAAGGTCGAAACTTGAGTCTTCACCCGAAGAGCTCAAAACCGCAATGTCAAGGGGGGTGAAGGACCTCCACGGTGACATCTACAAGGAGGAATGATGGCATAGGATGCCGACGATGCTCACATCGACCAAGATTGCTCTAGGCTATCACCTAGAGCCCACCAAACCCATCCTCATTGTAAGCCTACCCAACCGACTGCCATTAGCGGCCTACCTGCCATCATTGCCCGAGCTAGGTAGACATATGCGCCAGACAACTTGCCCCACCATCCACTACCAACACGGCATGCAAACCATCATGGCTCCTCAGATCGCCATGGCTGTCCACATTCCAACCACTGAATGTCAACTTCGCCGCACCACCATCCTCCATATTTGGTTCGTCACCATTGCTGTAGAGTTGCACACCCGCTCACCGAAGCCATCACCGCCCATACAACAACGACATCGGCGTTGCCGAGACTGTACGATCCAGATCTAGCCGGAGCTAGTCACCCGCACAATCCAACATACCACCACACCACTCATTGCCAATCTAGAACCAACACAGGCTATAGGCACACATGCATTATGGCCTTGCACACGTATCCAGACACATTGGCCCAGATGCAACGAACATAAATCCACACCACCAGGGTGGTCTCCACTCCAACCTTGTGGACGAACCCGCCAACCACCACCTGTGAAGGGTGCACACTGTATTGCACCTTCGTCCTAGCCACCCAAGCTACCGCCCAACGCCTCACGGCGTGACAGTGAGCTCAACCCGAGCCCCTCCCCCTTACCGACATCCTAGAGCCGGTAGGCCGACCGCCATCGCTCCATACCACATAGCCGACTACTAGCACCATTCAAGGAGAGCTTACCACCACCTTGGCAATGGGACCTGAGGCCACTATGGCGGGATCGAGGCGGTGACACAAATTTTCCTCTGGCATCGCTTGGGGAGTGACACGAGGGGAACAATCTAGTTCGTTATGAAAATCCGCATCAATCTTGATAGTTAGAACTCAAGATTCTTCTTCTTCCTCCTCTTCACTTGATTGTTCCTCTTAAACATGTATTCCTTTAATGCAAGAGGCTTGGACAACTTGTGAGTCATAGGAGTCCTCTTTCCATCCTCAGTCATGTCGTTATAGGTGACGAAATAAGCAAGAACATCATTGGGCACCAAGGTTGCATAATCACTCTTTTGATGAATGTGTAACACCATAGATAGGAAGTGAGGTGCTGGTACTCCAATGAACTTTCTCACAATGAATCCATCATTGATCTTCTCACACCTAAAGCCTTGCAACTTGACCACAAGAGCGGCGAGTCATGAATAGTGTTTGAGGTGTTTTGTAGGGGTTCATCACAAACAATTTCATGTCATGCTTGGCCATTTGATACTTTAACCTTTGAATGCCTGTGGTGCCTTCATTGATGACAACCAAATGATCCCATAGAGCTTTTTGTGCACTTGATGAGGATGACTTGGGCATAGATATCTCTTGAAAGGCACTTTAAATCAAATGGATAGTGGTGGCATTGAGTTCTTGGTCAATCACTTCACGCGGAGTCACATTACCGGCATCCACCGGATTGAATCCATGCTCCACAATCTCCCAAAGCACCGCCAAAGAGCTATGAATATGAGACTCCATAGGAAACTTCCAATGAGAGTAGTCTCTTCCTTCAAGGACGGGTGGTGAGCCGGCATAGTGATATTTAGTAGTGGAAGCTGGTAGAGGTGGGGGATAGGCCCATGATGCTTGGTTGAAGCTAGTAGGTGTAGCACCACTGTTACTCAAACCCAACGGTTGTGTCTCCGCAAGTTGTGAGGTGGCGGGAACACTATTCGCTAGTGCAAGAGCTTTAGCTATCCTTTTGTTAACGAATACCTTCGTAGAAGCATCCGATTGGGATTTATGCTCCACTGTGAACTTGGCGAGATCTGTGACGGTGTACAACTTCTCGGCATCACTAGAAGAGGTACCCTCTGCGCCTTCTAAGGTGGTGAAGCCCTTAAAATAGTCCTTACTCTGTTACCAATTGAAAGGATTGAGATGGACCTAAGGAGGCTAATGGGCCTACTAATTTTTGTAGCTCTTTTTACAAATTAAGCTTTGTAGAATGCAAATGATCGGGCAATCCACAAGCTTGGGTCCTCATCTCTCCAACTTCTAAGAATAACAAGATCAGAGGGGAATTCTCAGAACTTGCTAAAATCACGCAAGTTATCAGTCGAATAGCTAATCTTGGCTAAGGTTATTAGCTCCTCTAAAAAAATCTGTCACAAACCTCTCAAGGAACCAAAGGATTAGGGTTGGGAAAGCGTGGGGAGCGTTCTTAGCTACATTTGATATGCTTAGAATGAATCGTCACCCCTATCCCGAAGCGGTGGACGGGTTGGAAAAAACTAGCTATTTTTAGGCTGAAAAAGTAGCGTCAGATATTCCAACCCAGCAAAGAACAACCTCAGGGTTAGACAATCAAGCCTGGGAATCACCCCAGGACCCAGAGCTATTGGGAATGTCCCGGGCAGTTTGTCCTCTATCTGGGCAAAATCAAGAGCAGTCGAGTAAGTACCAGAGTCCAAAAAATGTCCAACTAAAACTGAAAGCTACCGGACAGTGCGACTGTCTGTCTGGCTTAAGAATCATCGCAATACCATGTGCATAGTAATAGACCCAGACTCAAACTGTCTGGTCAGAATTGGCACAAATGGTCCAGCCAGCTAAAAGCCGCCTTTTGATTGCCTTTGACCTAGGATGGTTGGCTATTTGGCATTGGACCTTTTGGTGGATAGGAAGGATTTTAGATGTAGAATAACTTTCATGTGCTTGAACTTCACATCCCTTGACCCCCTCTTAATAGTGAGGGATCCTTATAGTTCAAGAACAAGAAATAAAGACTACAAAACTAGCCTTCATGAAGTCCTTTAGCCCTTTAAATTTGGGGGGGGGGGCAACCTTCGCACAAGGAACTAAAATCCGATCATACACTTACTAGCCTCACTAGCTCCTTTAATTTTCCACCGTCAATACAAAAGGATAAGTAGGGGCCTAGATGCACTTCCACATGCAACACATCAGTGTCTTGGATAACAAAAGGTAGTACTTAAAAATTCTTGAATTTTGTTCGTTGTTTATGTGCATATTTTGGTCCTTGCACTACTAAACTGATACTTTGGCGCTTTAACTTGATACCATGTATTTTGGCTCCTCACCATATAAATTTTTGTTCCTCAAGTGAGTTTTAAGAATACTAAATTCATTTGACCAAGATAGAACCTACACGTAGGTTGCACTAACCCACATGTTTTTCATGTAAATAATCTTAAGGAAATTCTACATCAAGTTATTTTCACGATCTATCTAAGCACATGGCAAGCTCAACAAATGCACACACAAGCAAACCATGTCTTTGTTGTCCTCTGCTTCCTATAACTGACAACTCATCCACGCACACCATGAGAATAACAATTACTACTATGCACCTCAATATATTGCAATAAAAAATTCAATAAAAAACGACAGATCTAGTGCTAGAAGCTCCCACACCAGGTGTGGTCCGTGGAAAGATCAAAAACAAAAAATCTATCACAATTTTTTTCGTTGAAGGTCCATTAAATTTCATCGACAAATGCATCCAACAATTACTTCTCATGCCATATAATCAGTATGGAAGGGGAGAAATGTGTTTATAGTCTACTGTGATTTAAAGCTGGAAGTCACGTGTGATGAAAGTATGGAAGGAAAAAACAAACGTGTTTGAGCTGGTTAGGATAGGTGAGGTGGATGCTGGTTAGGATACAGTGCCCACCACATGAGATCTGGGTTGCATAGTTAATCAATGTTCTTTATGAAAAGCTAAGGGTTGTGCTTTGTTGACTAATAGGTCGATCAAATAAGTTCTCAGATGTTTCTGATTTTTGTGGGATTTTTTAAGCATATTTTTCTGCTTAGGCCATCAAAACACTTTTAGTATCTAGAGTAATTGACAAGAGAATGTCTATCGCATTAATGATTAAGTGTTTCTGATTTTGTGGGATTTTCCAGTCTATTTTCTTCTTCTATGTAGCCCATCAGGTACTTTTAGTACATAACAGATGCAGTTCTAGTCCACTTATGTGTTGGAGTCAACTAAATACAGTATCTGACAATTTTTAGTTTATAGATATTAACATTACAAGTAGTAGAATTGATTAATACCTTGCTTTCAAACTTGCACAGGTTTTGTTGGAATGGCATTGTCCTATGGTCTTACGCTAAATACGTCATTTGTTTCATGTATTCAAAACCAATGCAACCTTGCGAATAAAATAATCTCAGTGGAACGGGTGAGCCAGTACATGGACATACAAAGTGAAGCAGCAGAAGTTGTTGAAGAAAATCGACCATTGCCAGATTGATCCCAAGATGGCAATTTAGATCTTAGAGATTTGAAGGTAATCAAATATAATATTTACATGTACAACATACAAGGTTAAATCCAATTAACACCTCTAGCAAATTTATGCGATTGATTTTCATTAGACATATCAGGTATAGGAATGATGCTCCACTTGTACTACATGGGATCACTTGCAAGTTTGCAGGTGGAGATAAGATTGGTATAGTCGGTCGAACAGGATGTGGCAAGACAACATTAATTGGCGCATTGTTTCGTCTTGTTGAACCTGCCGAAGGGAAAATAATTATAGACTCTGTGGACATCAGTACAATAGGCTTACGTGACTTGCGTTCACGTTTGGGTATCATTCCACAAGATCCAACACTTTTAAGGGTACAGTAAGATACAATCTAGATCCTCTTGGGCAATTCTCGGATCAGCAAATATGGAAGTAAGATGTACAGAGATATTTATTTTGCCTTTTCTCGCCTTACAAAGTGTTCAGATAAGATTATTAAGAAGGTTTGACACCTACCTCCTTCGATTTGCGGAAGACAAGAGCAATGCGCATGTCAACTTTGCATGGATGCAAATGTTTAATGACTGCATTGCTGATCTTGGTCTTCGCAAGATAGATAGGATTGGTGTCAGGTTTACCTGGACCAATCGCCGGGCGTCGCCGACCCAGTCCGTCCTGGACCGGGTCCTAGTCTCTCCGGAATGGGACCTCCGCTGCTCGCTAGCCTCCCTCCGGGCCATCACCCGGGTTGGCTCCGACCACGTCCCCCTCCTCCCGTCCTCCACCGACGAGCGACCGCCGATCCCCCCCCCCCCGCTTCCAGTTTGAGACATTTTGGCTGTCCCAAACTGGATTCGTGGCGGTCATGGGCGCTCGCTGGGTGGAGGCTCGTGCTCACCCCCACCCCGTCCTCCCTCGGCCATTGACTCGTGGCAGCTCTGTGCCAAACGTGGCTGGCAGTTCATGAAGGGATGGGGCGTCAACCTTGGGCGTGATCTCCACAAACGCAAGAAGGCTCTGTTGACCGCCATCCAGGCCCTGGACCTTTGGGCGGACGCGACTGGCCTCTCCCCTGAGAAGTGGCTCTCCCGGTACGACCTGGAAGACCAACTCTCCATCATCTACACCGACGAGGAGGCCTATTGGTGTCTCGGGGCTCCCAGAAATGGGTATTGAAGGGCGACGCGAACACGGCCTACTTTCAGGCCATTGCGAATGGCCGCCGTAGATGCAACATCATCCCCCTCCTTTGGGATGGCGCGACCCTTCTGCAGTCCCCATGTGACATTCGGGCCCATGTCGACGGGTTCTACAAGACCCTTTTTTCCTCCGCTCCTAGGAGCAGACTATCTCTGGCCCATGGCTGTTGGGTCGGCCCCCAGCTAGTTTCCGTTGCGGAGAACACGGCCCTTACGGCTCCTTTCTCCGAGGGCGAGGTCTGGGCTGCCATTAGAGGCATGAACCCTGCCTCGGCCCCGGGTCCTGATAGCCTCCCAGTTAAATTCTTCCAGACCTTCTGGAATGTGATTAAGCCTGAGATCATGGCCATCTTCGACGAGTTCTACGTTGGTTCCATGGACCTCGGTCGCATCAAACTATGGGATCATTTCGCTCATCCCTAAAGTGCCTGGGGCATCTGACATCAGCCAGTTCTGGTCGATCACGGTGATCAATGTGATCTTCCGGATTCTGGCAAAAGGGTACGCCAATAGGGTGACCATGCTGTTGGGGAACGTAGTAATTTCAAAAAAATTCCTACGCACACGCAAGATCATGGTGATGCATAGCAACGAGAGGGAAGAGTGTGATCTACATACCCATGTAGATCGACAACGGAAGTGTTTGGTTGATGTAGTCGTACGTCTCCACGGCCCGACCGATCAAGCACCAAAACTACGGCACCTCCGAGTTTTAGCACACGTTCAGCTCGATGACGATCCCCGGACTCTGATCCAGCAAAGTGTCGGGGAAGAGTTCCGTCAGCACGAGGGCATGGTGACGATCTTGATGTACTACTGTCGCAGGGCTTCGCCTAAGCACCGCTACAATATTATCGAGGACTATGGTGGCAGGGGGCGCCGCACACGGCTAAGAATATGATCACGTGGATCAACTTGTGTTCCTCTGGGGTGCCCCTGCCTCCGTATATAAAGGCTCAAAGGGGGGTGCGGCCGGCCTAGGAGAGGCGCGCCAGGAGGAGTCCTACTCCCTCCGGGAGTAGGACCCCCCCCCCCCCAATCCTAGTTGGAATAGGATTCGCGGAGGGAGGAAAAGAGAAAGGGGGCCGGCCCCCTCTCCTTGTCCTATTCGGACCAAGGGAGGGGAGGGGCGCGCAGCCCATCTCAGGCTGCCTCTTCTCTTTTCCACTAAGGCCCACTAAGGCCCATATAGCTCCCGGGGGGGTTCCGGTAACCTCCCGATACTCCGGTAAAATCCCGATTTCACACGGAACACTTCCGATATCCAAACATAGGCTTCCAATATATCAATCTTTATGTCTCGACCATTTCGAGACTCCTCGTCATGTCCGTGATCACATCCGGGACTCCGAACAACCTTCGGTACATCAAAACGTATAAACTCATAATATAACTGTCATCGAAACCTTAAGCGTGCAGACCCTACGGGTTCGAGAACAATGTAGACATGACCGAGACATGTCTCCGGTCAATAACCAATAGCGGGACCTGGATGCCCATATTGGCTCCTACATATTCTACGAAGATCTTTATCGGTCAGACCGCATAACAACATACGTTGTTCCCTTTGTCATCGGTATGTTACTTGCCCGAGATTCGATCGTCGGTATCCAATACCTAGTTCAATCTCGTTACCGGCAAGTCTCTTTACTCGTTCCGTAATACATCATCTCGCAACTAACTCATTAGTTGCATTGCTTGCAAGGCTTAAGTGATGTGCATTACCGAGAGGGCCCAGAGATACCTCTCCGACGATCGGAGTGACAAATCCTAATCTCGAAATACGTCAACCCAACATGTACCTTTGGAGACACCTGTAGAGCACCTTTATAATCACCCAGTTACGTTGTGACGTTTGGTAGCACACAAAGTGTTCCTCCGGCACACGGGAGTTACATAATCTCATAGTCATAGGAACATGTATAAGTCATGAAGAAAGCAATAGCAACATACTAAACGATCGGGTGCTAAGCTAATGGAATGGGTCATGTCAATCAGATCATTCAACTAATGATGTGATCCCGTTTAATCAAATGACAACTCTTTGTCCATGGTTAGGAAACATAACCATCTTTGATTAACGAGCTAGTCAAGTAGAGGCATACTAGTGACACTCTGTTTGTCTATGTATTCACACATGTATTATGTTTTCGGTTAATACAATTCTAGCATGAATAATAAACTTTTATCATGATATAAGGAAATAAATAATAACTTTATTATTGCCTCTAGGGCATATTTCCTTCACCTGCTTGCGGATCACATTACCCACCCCAACCAGTCCGCCTTCATTCAAGGGCGGTATATCCTGGATGGGGTGCTAGTCCTTCATGAAGTCCTCCATAAGGTCCGGTCTAAACACCTCAGGGTGGTCTTCCTGAAGATCGATTTCCATAAGGCGTATGACACTATCAGCTGGCCCTTCCTTCGGGAAGTTTTGCTCCGGAAGGGCTTCGACGACCGTTGGATCACCCGAGTGATGCAGATGGTGTCCTGCGGTCGCACCGCCGTGAGCATCAATGGGGAGATCGGCCCCTACTTTCCCACCCCTTGTGGGGTTAGACAAGGCGACCCCTTCTCCCCATTATTGTTCAACATGGTGGTGGACGCGCTCGCCACTATCTTGGACAAGGCTAAGGCGGCGGGCCATATTCGTGGGATCACCCCCCACCTGGCCGGCGGCTCCGGGATCTCCCTTCTCCAGTACGCCGAAGACACCATCATCATGGTAGAAGGCTCGGAGGCGGACATCTCTAATCTTAAATTCCTCCTCCTCTGCTTCCAAGAAATGTCTGGCCTCAAGATCAACTTTGACAAGAGTGATGTGATGGTGATGGGCTAGTCTCCGGCGGAATGCCTGGACATTGCCAACCGGCTTAACTGCCGCTTGGGCTCCTTCCCCACGACATACTTGAGAACGCCCATTAGTGACTCTCGGCTAACCGTCGCTCACTTGCGTCCGACCGTGGCCAAGCTGCAAACGCGCATAGAGCCTTGGTAGGTGGCTGTCGAAGGCGGCAAGGGCGATTCTCATCAACTCCTCCCTATCCAGCCTCCTCTTGTTCCTCATGAGCTTCTATAGCCTTCACGAGACTCTGCATCATGAGATCGCCAAAGTCCAGTCTCGTTTCTGCTGGGCAGGCGATAACAATAAGCAGAAATACATATGGTTAGCTGGCCAGACATCTGCAAGCCTCGGGAACAAGGAGGCCTCAGGATCATGTGCTCTAAGCGCATGAATATCGCCCTCTTATCCCGCTGGTTGTGGTGCATTTCTCAAGGGCAAGGCGGCCTCTGGTTAGACATCATCCGGAACAAATACCTGCATGGGCAACCCCTAGCCTTCTGTCAGAGATCTGGCGGCTCCTAGTTTTGGCAGTCGGTCATCCAACTACTCCCGGTCCTCCGCATTGGGACCTCCATTTTGGTTGGATCTGGGGCTGTGACCCTGTTCTGGTTCGACCAGTGGGCGGGAGACACCCCCTTCGCCGCGCGCTTCCCTGACCTCTTCTCCATCGCCGTTGATCCTTGGATCTCTGTAGAGAGGGCCCTTATTGACTTAGGGCGCCTCGCATTCCGGAGGCCATTTGGGCCTCCGGACTCTGCCGCCTGGCATGAGTTGGCGGACTGTGTCGCCCTTCACGAGCCGGTGGTGGACGCTGGCCCGGATCTGGTTAGGTGGCGCCTTGAGCCATCGGGCCAATTCTCCACCAAGTCCCTCTACCAGGCCAATGCCCCCCTCCACTCCCCTCTCCTTACGGCGGTGTGGTCCATCCGCCTGCCGCTGAACATTCAGATCTTCATGTGGTAGTGGATTCACGGGCGGACCCTGTCTGGGGTGGAGGTTCACAAGCGCAATGGCCTGGTACTAGCCTTTGCCTGCTCTGGGGTATCCCCGAAGATTCGAATCACATCTTCTTATCTTGTGTGTCCACTCAATTTGTTTGGAGCTGCTTTAGAGAGGTGGTTGGTGGTAATTGGTGTCACACCAACTTCCCCGACCTATTCGCCGAACTCCAGAAATCCCCCATGCCTTCTCGCCACATTAGGTGGCTGGATATTGGGGCCCTCGCATGGACCCTCTGGACGATCCGCAATAGACTTGTGATCCAGTGCATTCCACTTCGACTGGCTAATGACGCTCCCTTCAAACTGCCTAGTTACTTGCAGCTTTGGCGGCCGCTTAGCCTCCCCCAGGACCGGGACGCCATCTCCGCCTTCATCACCAACCTTCGCTCGATGTTGTCCGATTGTCGCCGCCGCTCCCTCCGCCACCTCCGGAGCAGGATTAGGGGCCGGCCGTGTTCTCCGGCCTCTCTTTTATCTTTGAGTTGTGCCCTCAGCAGAACCTATTGTACTTCCTTTTGTGAGACTTGGGTGTGTGTGTTGTGGACTAGTCCTTGTATGTGTGCTCTGTGGCGGTTTGCTTTATTTATAAAGCGGGGCGAAAGCCTTTTTCAGTAAAGATCCTGATGCAATGCTTAATTACGAGGCCTCCCTCTTTAATACCGTGGCAATTCAGCTCAGTTACTTTGATATATACCTAAAGATTTCAAAAAGTTCAGCACATACCAAAATGGGGCAAATGAATTTAATTCGGACGGAATAATTTGAATTAGGGGAATCTCAAATGACAAGTTGCCTCATAAAAAAACTAGATTGCCTAGGGGAACTAGACAACTTTTCATTGGTCAAATAAATAGGCACCCAAAGTTGAGTTGAGAACTCAAACATGGGTGTTGACCTTGTAGGAGTGTACAGCCACACTTCTACTTTGGTTTAGGCCCCACTTTCTTATATTATGGCATATCTACTTTTCTAGGAATCACTAAAGTGGTTGCTCCATTTGTTATTATGCTGCAGGTTCTTGATAAATGTCAACTTCTTGAAGTTGTCCAGGAGAAGGAACAGGGATTGGATTCACATGGTAGGGAACTTAGCTTCATCTATGCTTTGGTTTCTGTATTTCATTTTTTGATCTAATAAACTGGGCAAACAGAAACTCAGATCGATTCATTTCAGAAATTCAAACATATGTGAAAATATATGTACCACTAAATACGCCAAACCTTTAGTAGTCCTAGGTTTATTCTTCAGCAGTAGAGGAGGTGGAGATCCAAGTACTTCGAATTGACCAACGGATTCAGATCCAACCATGAATGCGACTCTTCAAAGATAAAATCATGTCAATTTGTGTCTTTTGGGAGACTCGAAGTTGTATCGTTTTGCTAGCATGGCGTTGGAACTATCTCATTCATAGTACTGATCAGGATTTTGCCACAATAGTTGTGGAAGACGGGTCGAACTGGAGTATGGGCCAAAGGCAGCTCTTCTGTCTGGGACGCACACTTTTGAGAAGATGCCGCATCTTAGTTCTTGGTGAAGCTACGGCCTCTATAGACAATGCAACTGATGCTGTCCTTCAGAAAATGATCCGGACAGAATTCAAATATTGCACTGTTATTACAGTGGCCCACCGTATACCAAAAGTTATGGACTGCGATATGGTACTTGCAATGAGCGATGGTATCTCTCTTACCGGACCTGTTTATAGAACTCATCATTTATTGAACTGAACCAATTAATATGGATTATATGAATTATGCGTGAAGCCAAATGTATTGTGGATCTTTCCCATACTAATGGACTATGTATGAACACTTACAGGGAAAGTAGTGGAGTTTGACAAACCTACAAAGCTCATGGAAACTGAAGGATCTCTCTTTTGTGAGTTGGTCAAGGAGTATTGGTCCACATCGAACGGAAATATTTAGACGATACTGTCAATGTTGATTGTTTACTTGCTTCACCTTTCCAAGAGATAAAAGATGAATCAGCTTTTATTAGAAAGAAAAAAATGGTATGCTTGAAGATATACAGTAGTAATCTATGCTACCTCAAGTGGAATTCAACAATTTGGAATCCGAAGAAATTTTCTTTTGCTATGTATCGTTACCAGAAATTCTGTGCAATACATTGTGGACTGCCGCTGCCCTTTCAGAATTGGCGAAGTTGGACAGAGTAAATCCCTGAAGATTTCCTTGCTCAAGTAATCAGATATACTAGAAGGCTAAACCGGAGGGACTTGAGTTTTGCACTCTGCCTGTGTTTGCTGACAGTGTTATGGTCGAGGTTTTGTAAATTGGCTAACACATTCACTTCTGCATTATTTACATTTTACAGTAGCTTGGTAAGTTTATGCTGACTGCATTGACTTTAAATGAGGTTTCAGACTGTGCTATGTAAAGAGATGCCATTGGTTTCAGTTGGATATGCTTCAATGTATTTCTCAAATGGAAAGCAGCTTGCTTTTGACGTTAAGAACCGACTATTTATATTACTACGATGTAAGAGTAATGGACATACTGAAGATTCATTTACCATAAACCTCTCTTAAGTCCTACTGGGAGACGCACAACAGTGCCGATTGTAAGAATGCTACAGTCACGCTTGGACCTTGCGAATCACCGACGCGAGGATTTATATTCTCTTAAGTCGCGCCACTCCGCGCACAGTGTACGGGCAGCTTGGGGTCGGTGAGCAATGGAGGACGAGGCGGAGGAGCACAGGGTTCGTGCATCTCCATCCCTCCCCACTCCGGAGAAGAGTGCAGCAGCCGCGGGAGGGTGCGCCGGCCGGCTCTGGTCGCTGGTAAGACAAACTCAACTGTACTGGATGCTTTTAGTCCCACATTGACAACGTTTTCCACCGATTTATAAGCTTTTGCCTCACCCAGGCTATCAACTGAGTAGAGATTGAATATACAGATATTAGTATCAGTATATGGTCTGTTTTCAACCCGAATTTTAACAGCATGTTCCATTTTCGTTTCATCGTACGTCTTCTTTGTTCCATCCTACGTCAGTTTTTAGCATAGTTTTAAATAGCCGACTATAGTACCCATTCCCGGTATGTGGCTGGGATGGGGCATCCGGCTTTAGATGTTAGGTTTTGGTGCAATGTCTGTTTGGTATTAGGCTCGGACATTCGGCACCCCTGCATCAAGGGGATAGGAGTAGCGACAGGTGTCGCCAGGATGGTGGTTCCAGGCTTGTACTGATGTAATGCTTTGTAAGGTCTCTGAGAATAATTAATAAAATGGCTGCATGCATCGATCAGATGCAGAGGCCGGGGGTGATCCTCCTTTTCTAAAAAAATAAAGCTCCGCTATAGCCTTTTCAGCAGGGTGCCGCTAAATGATCACCTTCACAAATAGCCCGCTATAGCTTCGCTGTTGGCACTGCCTCCTCGCAGCGCCGCTTCTTCTTCCTCCTCTCACAACTCGCTTGTGGTTTTTATCTTCTTCTCACAAGAACACTCTCATAAACTCACATGACCAGAACACACACGCACACACACTGCACCAAGGAAGAAGACACAACGGCTTTGCTAGTGGCTCTCTCCTTGGTGAAACACATATGCTACATTGTTTTTGCCCAGCCCTCTCGGCCTCCTTTCTCATTCACTCAATGCATCATATATACACAAGGGTTTTTCTCACCCATAGCCCAGCCGCCACACTCGGCCATTAGTCCCACTAACCCACAATCTTATCCTTGTCCAGGAATATCTCCAGGATCAGGATCCTAACGACTAGGCTAATGACACCCATGCAGCTAACTGCTCCTAGCTAATTGCACGGCCAAGTTCAGTCTTTACGCAGCCACACCAACGACCACGGACCCAGCCCAACTAGCATGCACACGACCGGCTCAACATGATCGTAGCCCGTTGCACTCCAACTTCGTCGCGTCTCGCCACTTCTCACGGCCTCGCCGTATCACACGGCATCATCGGCATCTCGTCGTGCTCGCCGCGTTGCATGGCAGCCCCGCGTCTCGCCTTCTGTTGGGTCTATGTTTACCTTTTGATTCTTTCCCTGTGTTAAATTATATAGTTTAACTTTGCTGGGAAACTTCTAATTGTGAAAATCTGACCTATCTGAGGCTGAAGCATGATCAACAAATAGATCTGTCTTATCATTTGCATCTGTCCTAAATCATCAGAAATTAATCAGTGGAGATCGCATGAAACTGTATCCATCCACAAAACTGTACATGTATATATTGGCAGCAAACTCGTGGAATCGAAGATCAACTTTGTAAATCTGAAAATTTTAGTCCACTTTGTTGCTTTATGCTGAGCTATGTAAGTCGCTCCATGACCTTAGTCCTGTTGTCCACCCCATAAGTGGCAAATTTCTGTCTCTAGTGATGCAATTCCGTGTTGGATTGTGTTAATGAATGCCAGCGGCTTAAACCCTGACAACTGAACCAGATCCGACGTTTCGGAAGATGCACAGTTCTGGCGTGTACAATGCTTCCTCCCTTTGTGTGGTTATTAAATTTGGGGGAGTTATGTCAGTTTTTCTCCCCGGCTGATTCGAACCTATAGGATACATGTATTGCTGTGGCTTTTATCCCATAACAACTCCTGACTACCCTGATACAAAAAACAGCAAATTCATGACAAATCTTGCTTGTTGTGTTGTGAGAAAGAGACCTGCCAACCACTATTCGTTTGTTGTCATGTGGAGTAGGTGGTGTGGAAAGAAATTGTCAATGCTCTGAATTTGCTAATTTTGAATAGGTGGCTAGATTTTGGCCCAGTAGTACCAAGAATGCTGCTTTGAATATGACTACTGCTGATATGTTGTGGGCTACCTAGAAATTGCGTAATGACTTTTTTTTTGCTCGATTATCATGGTCTGGTTTACAGGTGATGTATCACCGACCGCAGATCCTGGACAAGTTCCTGCTCCGTATGTGAGCAAAGATAGTGGAGGCTTCGCAGCTCAGGTGACGATGAAGGAACGAAGAAACCACACTCCAGCTGTGGCCGGGGACGCCGGTGATCACGGCAGCGAGGCGCGGCATTGTTATGCTCACATTTATCTCTGCTTGCTGTGTGTCACCTCGGCTGTAGGATTTTCTATTTCTTCGAAGTTGAAGGGTGCTTCTTTAGCTGGTTTTGCTTTGATAGATGTGATAGTTGCCTGTCAAAGGCATGTAAGAGTGGACTTGGATGTTGCTCGGCTTCTACGAAATGGAACAGGGCAAAAATCCTTCTGATCTACAAAATGTGGCACTGGAGGGATTCCATTTGCAAGTATATTCAAGACTCGCAAGTCGCAATTAACAAGTCTACTAGTGAGCGTTTGCATAACTGCTAGAAGACAACTAAATTCAGTAAGCAACATCTTGCTAGTCCTCTCTAGTCTATATAAAAAATATGGAGCCACTTGGTGTATATTAATATAAGGCTGGTGGCTACCACCGGAAATCCAGAATCGGTTAAATAAGATCTGATTCTCAGCATACGACTGAGATTCCGGAAAATATGGCACGTTAACATTGCTGTTCTTATAGTAAGAAAAAGATCTTGGATGGGTCGTTGACGGACCTTGGATGAGGAGGAGGAGGGCGCTACTACTCACCAGCTAGCAGCAGCCTAGAGAGGCCAGCACTGTCGATCTTTTCTAGGCAAAAAAAAAAAGTTCTTGCAGTTGCGCTTCTTCTCCCATGGCTTAACAAGGTAGTTGATGATCATTGTGTTCGGAGCAAACATTCAAATTTCTGGATAATTTCCTGGGGTTTGGACTCTCTGATGTTGCTCCAGTTCCAGTATTTGTAGTATCTGTTCTTTGTCTGCTTCTTCATAAAGATAGAGTATATGTTCTTTGTCCTAACTAGTTTCACGTTAATGCATGATTAGCGCAGTGATACGACAGGAGTTGATCCATTTGGAAGCAATAGAGGTTGCACGCGCAGATGGATTCCCTCACAAGTAAGTCCTCTCTCAACTTCCTCCTGCTTCATAGCTAGCCGCATCACTTCTCCTACCTTTGCTAAAGCTAAATATTTTTTGACGACTTTTACTGTGCAATTTACTAGTTATATATGCTAGAAGTATTAGATGATATCCACCGTTGATTATAGGGTTATTCTGGGCAACTCATCTTTAGGTATTTCTATTTTGATTTTATTTTTGTAAGGATAATTTGATCCATGGTTAGAGGTAATCCAAATAACGCTGCCTCCGTAATAAGAGAACATAAAGGCATAAACATGGAACAGTGCCGCGTGCCCCCACCGTCGCCGGCAGCCCCTTGTGCCGCAGTAGAAAAGAACATCACTTCTGCTACCTTTGCTAAAGCTAATTTTTTTTCAGACGAAGAGGTAGCTGATTCTCAGAGTCAAGTGACTCCCTTTGCTAAAGCTGGGTTTTTCAGCAAGATGTCATTTTGGTGGTTGAATCCTCTAATAAAGGTGGGCTACAAGAAACCCCTTGAAGACAAAGACATGCCACTTCTAGGCGGCACAGATCGAGCACGCTACTAGTACTTGATGTTCATGGAGGAGCTGAATGGCAAGAAGCAGTCGCCATCACATGCCACACCATCATTCTTATGGACTATTGTTTCTTGTCACAAGCGTGCTATCTTGGTCTCGGGTTTCTTTGCTTTGCTCAAGGTTCTTGCCGTATCAACAGGCCTAATAATTCTTAAGGAATTCATCAATGTGTCACTTGGGAAAGGGACCTTTAAATACGAAGGATGTGTGCTTGCTGGGTTAATGTTCATCTGCAAATGTTGCGAGTCATTGTCACAGAGACAGTGGTATTTCCGCACTCGGAGAATAGGATTGCGGGTGAGGTCATTCCTGTCGGCAGTTATTTATAAGAAACAATAGAAGCTATCAAATGCAGCAAAAATGAAGCACTCTTCAGGAAATATTATGAACTATGTGATCGTCGATGCGTATCGGATTGGGGAATCCCCATACTGGTTCCATCAAACATGGACGACAAGTGTTCAGCTTTGCATTTCCCTGGCAATTCTATATGACGTGGTTGGTGCTGCAATGATTTCATCTTTGGTTGTCATTGTTATGACCGTACTGTCCAACATTCCATTGGCCAGGCTGCAACACAAATCTAAGAGTAAACTTATGGAAGCACAAGATGTGAGATTGAAGGCCATGTCTGAGTCATTAGTTCATATGAAGGTCTTAAAACTTTATGCATGGGAATCTCACTTCAAGAAGGTCATCGAGGGGTTGAGAAAGGTTGAGTACAAGTGGTTGTCAGCATTCCAGCTTAGGAGGGCATACAACAGTTTCATTTTCTGGTCTTCACCTGTTCTGGTTTCGGCAGCGACCTTTCTGACATGCTATCTTTTGAAAATCCCTCTTGATGCTAGCAATGTCTTCACCTTTGTGGCAACTCTACATCTTGTGCAAGACCCAATAATGTTAGTACCAGAAGTTATTGCAGCCGTGATACAATCTAAGGTTGCGTTCACTCGGATATCAAAGTTTCTTGATGCACCTGAGCTAAACGGGCAAGTTAGGAAGAAATATTATGTTGGCATTGATTACCCTATAGCGATGAATTCGTGTAGCTTCTCTTGGGATGACAGCTCATCAAAACATACTCTAAATAATATAAATCTGATAGTCAAAGGTGGAGAAAAGATTGCAATTTGTGGAGAGGTAGGATCGGGAAAGTCGACACTTTTGGCTGCTGTACTCGGAGAGGTCCCCAAAACTGAAGGCATGGTATGATTTTTTACTAACTTCATATGTTAATGAAATAGATGCCATGTTCGCAAAGAAACATATCCTGTTGACAAGCATCATGTTCGGTTCGAAATTTATGAAAATCATGCTTGACTATATTTGCCAACATGAAGTATGTTAATCAATTCATTTTTTCATAACAGCCTTATATCAAATTCATGATCTTTGCATAAACTTTCCAGATCCAAGTCTGCGGGAAAATGGCATATGTTTCTCAGAATGCATGGATCCAATCAGGAACTGTGCAAGAAAATATTCTCTTTGGATCACCGATGGACGGGGAAAGATACCACAACACAATCGTTTGGTGCTCGTTGGTGAAGGACCTTGAAATGTTGCCATATGGAGATTGTACCCAAATTGGGGAGAGAGGCATAAATCTTAGTGGTGGTCAGAAGCAGCGCGTCCAGCTTGCTCGTGCACTATACCAAAATGCAGACATCTATCTTCTTGATGACCCTTTCAGTGCTGTTGATGCCCATACAGCCACAAGTCTTTTCAATGTAAGGATCATATCAGCAGATGCAGATTGTATTTCTATTTGATTATGAACTGTTTGACAAAGCTCTTTGTAACAGGAATATGTCATGACTGCTCTATCAGACAAGACCGTACTTTTGGTGACGCACCAAGTGGATTTTTTACCCGTATTTGACTCCATTTTGGTACCTCTCTCCACTTTGATGAAGTCACCATATGCTGATATACGTGCCTCTATGATCTATATTTATGTGTAATTATCTTTATTTATTTGTTGAGGTCATCTAAATCTACTGATGATTCTTGGCAGTTAATGTCAGAAGGAGAGGTTATTCGGTCTGCACCGTATCAAGATCTGTTGGCAGATTGTGAAGAATTTAAAGACCTTGTAAATGCCCATAAAGATACTATTGGTGTTTCGGATCTTAATAACAATATACCCACTCCAAGACCTGAGGAAGTATCAATAAAGGAGAAACATGATATTCATCGAAGTAGATATACAGAGTCTGTGAGGCTATCACCGGCAGATCAACTGATCAAGAAAGAGGAAAGAGAAACAGGGGATGCAGGTGTTAAGCCTTATATGCTTTACCTGCGCCAGAACAAAGGTCTCCTGTATTTCTCTTTGTGTATGATTTCCTACACAATGTTTGTAGCTGGGCAAATATTACAGAATTCGTGGATGGCTGCTAATGTCCAAAATCCTCATGTCAGTACGCTGAAGTTAATTTCTGTGTACATTATCATCGGAGTTTGCACAATGTTCTTCTTGCTATCAAGATCTTTTGTAGTTGTTGTTCTTGGGATCCAGACATCAAGATCCTTATTTATCCAGTTGCTCAATTCATTGTTCCGTGCACCAATGTCCTTTTTTGATTCTACTCCTCTTGGAAGGGTTCTTAGCCGGGTAAGAATTTTTAATCGGATGGTAAATACAATATATTTCAGTTACGTGTTACACCCAAGGATTTTTCTCATGATAGATTAACTCGTTCCCTTTTTCTTCTACTGCAGGTCTCTTTAGATTTGAGTATCGTTGACCTTGATGTTCCATTTTCCTTTGCGTTTTGTCTTGGTGCAAGCTTAAGTGCATTTAGCAATCTAGGGGTATTGGTTGTTATTACATGGCAAGTTCTGTTTGTATCTGTGCCAGTGATAGTTTTGGCAATTTGGTTGCAGGTAATTGGTATGACTTTCTTTCTTTGTGGCTAAGGGCAACTCCAACGCGGATCACCTAATGCCCGGACATGAATGCTCTGGACAATTTTAGCCATCCATCGCTAGTCACCAAATATCCGCGGACTGGTCCGGACGTCCGAATTTCCTCAAACTGGGGAGTTTTGGAGGAGTCCGGACGTCTGCCTGACCCACTGTTAGTTGGTCCACATCTCCCCACAGCCCATGTGCACTCATCTCTTTTTCCTCTCTGTCTACTACCTGGCCCAGCCATAGCCCATTGTCCGGGTTTGCTGACTACGGTTGGATGGATGGTCTGTTTGCGGGCACGTGTGGACGTGTCCGTGGACATTTGATAATGTCCATTAGGTGATCCGCCTTGGAGTTTCCCTAAGCTTGCATGTCTATGGCTATTCAATTTCATTCACCAATTCATGTTTTGTGCTGTAATTTTGCAGCAACTGAATGGTTGATTCAACGTCTTGAGATACTGAGCACCGCAGTTCTTTCTTTTTCTGCCTTCGTCATGGCCCTCCTTCCTCAAGGAACCTTTAGCCCTGGTAAGCAATTGTATGAACACCATGGTGCTTCAGATATTTGGAGAAAGTTGAGTAGTCAGCGTTGCTTGCATCTGATTTGCAAAAAGTATTTGCTCACATGTAAATGTTGCTACCTTTTCAGTGACTTCAGATTAAATTCTAATGCTCATGTGCCTAAGTTAACTAAATAAAGTATTTGATACTTCACAGATGTACAGTTTATGAATATTAATTACAAATAGTAGAATTAATTCCTTGTTTTCATACCTGCACAGGTTTTGTGGGAATGGCATTGTCCTATGGTCTTTCCCTAAATTTTTCGTTTGTTGTCTCTATTGAAATGCAATGCAACCTTGCGAATCAAATAATCTCGGTGGAACGGGTGAACCAGTACATGGACATACAAAGTGAAGCAGCAGAAGTTGTTGAAGAAAATCGACCGTTATCAGATTGGCCCCAACATGGCAATGTGGATATTAGGGATTTGCAGGTAACAGATATAAATATTTGCACGTGCACCTTGCAAGGTAAAAAAAGTATTCTATTAACACTTCTAACAGATGTATGCAATTGATTTTCATCTGACAGATCAGGTATAGGAAAGATGCTTCCCTTGTGCTACATGGAATCACTTGCAGGTTTGAAGCTGGAAATAAGATTGGTATAGTTGGTCGAACAGGAAGTGGCAAGACAACATTAATTGGTGCATTGTTTCGTCTTGTTGAACCCGCCGAAGGGAAAATAATTATAGACTCCGTGGACATCAGTACAATAGGCTTGCATGATCTGCGTTCGCATTTGGGTATCATTCCACAAGATCCAACACTTTTTCAGGGTACAGTAAGATACAATCTAGATCCTCTTGGGCAATTCTCAGATCAACAAATATGGGAGGTAAGATGTGCACGTCTATGTTTCTTTTTCTCTCTTGCCCAATGATCAGATAAGATAATGATGAAAAGGTATCACACTGAAAGAACCTGATGTATGTTTATTGTTTAATAATCATGAGGTGGTCCTCGTAGTACTGTGGTAGTTCAGCTCAGTTACTTTGATATATACCTAAGATTTTAGAAAGTTCAGCACATTATCAAAATGGGCCGAATAAAGTGAATTAGAGGAATCTCAAAAGACAAGTTGCATTTCTCACAATAAAGTTAATTGGAAGAACTAGATAAATTTTTGTTGATCAAAGAAATAAGTGTTGAAGTATATTTGAATTACCCAACCTTCTCCATCAGTTCAGACTTTTGTTTATAGTAAGCACCCAAATTCGAGTTGAGGACTCAAAACACATTGGTTGAACAACTGAGCCCCCTTTCTCAAAATTAATATACTAAAGTGGTTGCTTCATCTATTATTATGCTGCAGGTTCTTGACAAATGTCAACTTCTTGAAGCTGTCCAGGAGAAGGAACAAGGATTGGATTCACATGGTAGGAAACTTCACTTACATCTATAGTTTCTTTTCTGGAGTTCATTTTGGATACTAATAACTTGCGCAAACAGAAACTCTGCTCTAATCATTTCAGAAATTGAATAGCTGTGACAGTACATGTGCCACTAAATATGTCAAACTGTTATTAGTCCTAGGCGTATTCCCCGCCAATAGAGGAGGGTGCAGACCCAAGTACTTCGAACCCACCAATGGATTAATCTCCAACCATGAATCGGACCCTTAATGGCTCTCATCTTTTTGCTAGCATGATGTTTGGAACTATTTCATTCATAGTACTGATCAAGATCTTGTCTTAATAGTTGTGGAAGACGGGTCAAACTGGAGTATGGGCCAAAGGCAGCTCTTCTGTCTGGGACGTGCACTTCTGAGAAGATGTCGCATCTTAGTTCTGGATGAAGCCACAGCCTCTAGACAATGCAACAGATGCTGTCCTTCAGAAAACAATCCGGACAGAATTCAAATATTGTACTGTTATTACAGTTGCACATCGTATACCAACAGTTATGGACTGCGATATGGTACTTGCAATGAGCGATGGTATGTTTCTCTTACCGGCAACTTATAAGAAATATAGTGACCTGCTTATAGGACTCGTTGTCTTATTGAGCAGAACCAATCAATATGAAATATTTGAATTATACTTGGAACCAAATACTTTGTAAGGTCTTGTGAGAATAATTAATAAAGTGGCCGTATGCATCACCCAGATGCAGAGGCCGGGGGTCATCCTCCTTTTCTAAAAAAAAAATACTTGGAACCAAATATTTATTGTGGATCTTTCCCATACTAATGAGGTATATATGAACACTTCCAGGGAGAGTAGTGGAGTATGACAAACCTATAAAGCTCATGGAAACTGAAGGATCTCTCTTCCGCAACCTGGTCAACGAGTACTGGTCATACACATCGAACGGAAATATTTAGAAGAGACTGCCAATTTTCATCTGCAGCTTTCCAAGAGATAAAAGATAAATCAGCTTTTTGAAAATAATGATACTCTATGCTACCTCAGAGGGATCCATCTGTTTGGAATAGGAATTAAAGACGGTACTGTCTGGATTTCTTTTGCTATGTATTGGTACCAGAAATTCTGTGCAATACATGGTGGACTGCTGCTGCTCTTTGGAATTGGTGAAGCTGAAGATAGTAAATCCCTGAAGATTTCCGCGCTCCAGTAATCAAACCCTGAAGATTTCCCCGCTATCTGCAACCTCTGCCTGCGATACAAGCTGAGCATATGTGTTTTGCTGACAGTGTCATGGTCGAGTCGTTTAGCATGTTTATGCTGAATGCATTGGCTTTATGATTGAGGTTCAAGATTAGGCAATGTAAAGAACTGCCTTTGTGTTGGTTTCATTTTTGGATATGCTTCAATGTATTTCATCGATGGGAAGCAGCTTTGCTTTGCTTTGCGTTTGTATTTCATCAATGGATATGCTTCGATGTCTTTTATGTTGCGGCTGGCATAACGGGCTGCGAGTTCCTACAGAGCCACAAAGATAGTTGAAACTGTATTTGGTGTATCCCTATTGGCCCATGAGGCCCAGTCCCATTTCTATCAAGTGGCTCTGATGATCTTGGAGGGCACAAGTGTGTCTGCCCCAGCGCGCCGCAACTCACCATCGAGCTGTTGCTGGTATGTCTCCTCTCACAGCATGGTGTGGAGTGGCAGCTGTGCGACGGGGCGACGGCGGCTGGCTGGTTCCGGCGAGAAGTGCAGCAGAGGTATGAGGCGGTGCCGTTGCTGCTACTAGAAATAATACTCCGCCTCCGAAGCTGCATCATGGCCTGCCTCTTCTCTTCTCCCATCACCATACCGCCTCCTTCGATGACTACCTCCTCCGAACCTGCGGCCTCACCTGAGCCCAGGCACTCAAGGCCCGGCCTCGGCTTCTCCACCGCTGATGCGCCGCCCTCGTGGCCAAGTTCCTCTGCACCAGCGCCGCTGATGGATGGATGCTGCTTCAGCTGGTTATTTTTGAATGGATGGCTGTTAAGAGTTGACCTGGTGGATGCTGCTTCGTCTCTGTGCAGTGGAACAGGAGTACATAATGTGGCATGTGAGGTGATCCCTTGTGCAATCTGCATACTAGTACTATATTAATATGGAGGCCCCTGCGTGTGGTGTATATTGATACCACCGGAATCATTTGCAGAAGATTTGATTCTCAAGCTGCCGATCTCAACGTATCACAGGAGATTACAAAACTTGCACACACGAACATATCGAGTCCGCACGTTGTCAGCGACGTCCTCGTGGTCGTGGCAATAAAAGAGCTTGCGGCGCCGAGCCCTGCAGCTTATATAGCTTGGACGGACAACAAGCTCGGGGCAAGGAGGAGGAGGAGGCGGAGGGCGCCGTGTCCTTTGTGCACAGGTATGTATCAGTTGGTTTGAAGCATAAGTAGATTCATTAATCTGAAGTTGATTTTGGGGTGATTTAGAGCGATAAAATGTTTATCTATGTTCATCAGGTTGTTGTCGTGTGATCATGTCATGGCTGAGGATTTTGTCCTGATTTTCTTTTCAGTGTGCCCTAGTGATGTAATCATGCATGTTTTGTTGATTAGACATGTTCTGGTAATGAAACATATTCTTGAATTATAGTGATCATGAAAGTTCTCATGTATTATTTGGGTCGGACCATATCGCACAATGGGACATGGGGCCAGAGTCACTCCTGGACCATTGGGTCGGTCCCATATCCCTGTGTAGATTATAGGGGCCACCAGGGACCAGGTCCGGGCCAGAGCGGGCCGGCTCATTCCCAACTTGAGGCGCTACTACCGGCCCATTGCTTCATAGGTTAGGTTGCAATACGGGCGCAATTTGTTGCTTTTCCTGTCGATCTTTCTTAGCCAAACAAAACAGTTCTTGTAGCCAAACAAAACAGTGCAGTTTTCTTCTTCAGCTTTGGGTTTCTTTTATTTTTATGTGGCAATGTGATCTTTGTGTTCCGAGCGAGTGTTCAAATTTCTGCGCGTCCCCTCTAGATAATTTCATGGGATTTGGATTTTGGACTCTGAGGTTGCTCTTGTACCAGTATTTGTAGTATCTGTTCCTCGTCTGCTCCTTCATAGAGAAAGAGTATCTGTTCTCTGTCCTAAGTCCTAACTAGTTCTCTGTTCATGGTTGGTGCAGGGCTGCAACAGGAGCTTGTCCACCTGGGAGCAACAGAGATTGCGCACACAGATGGGTTCCCTCACAGGTAAATCCTCTCTTCAATTTCCTCATCTTACATAGCTAGCCGCATCACTTCTGCTACCTTTGCTAAAGCTATTATTTTTTCAGACGAAGAGGTAGCTGATTCTGAGAGTCAGGTGACTCCCTTTGCTAAAGCTGGGGTTTTCAGCAAGATGTCATTTTGGTGGTTGAATCCTCTAATGAAGATGGGCTACAAGAAACCCCTTGAGGACAAAGACATGCCACTTCTAGGCGCCACAGATCGAGCATGCAACCAGTACTCGATGTTCATGGAGAAGCTGAATGGAAAGAAGCAGTCGTCGTCACACGCCACACCATCATTCTTCTGGACTATTGTTTCCTGTCACAGGCGTGCCATCTTGGTCTCGGGTTTCTTTGCTTTGCTCAGGGTTCTTGCCGTATCAACGGGCCCAATTATTCTCAAGGCATTCATCAATGTATCACTTGGGAAAGGGACCTTTAAACACGAAGGTTATGTGCTTGCTGCGTTACTGTTCATTTGCAAATGCTGTGAATCTTTGTCACAGAGACAGTGGTATTTCCGCACTCGGAGATTAGGACTGCAGGTGAGGTCACTCCTGTCGGCAGCTATTTATAAGAAACAACAAAAGCTATCAAATGCAGCAAAAGTGAAGCACTCCTCTGGAAACATTATAAACTATGTGACTGTCGATGCATATCGGATTGGAGAATCCCCATACTGGTTCCATCAAACATGGACAACAAGTGTTCAGCTTTGCATTGCTCTGGCAATTCTATACAATGCGGTTGGTGCTGCAATGATTTCATCTTTGGTTGTCATCATTCTGACCGTACTGTGCAACGTTCCATTGGCTAGACTGCAACACAAATGCAAGACTAAACTTATGGAAGCACAAGATGTGAGATTGAAAGCCATGTCTGAGTCATTGGTTCATATGAAGATCTTAAAACTGTATGCTTGGGAAGTTCACTTCAAGAAGGTCATCGAGGGGCTGAGAAAGGTTGAGTACAAGTTGTTGTCAGCATTTCAGCTTATGAGGGCATACAACACTTTCATGTTCTGGTCTTCACCTGTTTTGGTTTCGGCAGCGACCTTTCTGACATGCTATCTTTTGAAAATCCCTCTTGATGCTAGCAATGTCTTCACCTTTGTGGCAACTCTACGTCTTGTGCAAGAACCAATAAGGTTAGTACCAGAAGTTATTGCAGTTGTGATACAAGCTAAGGTTGCGTTCACTCGGATATCAAAGTTCCTTGATGCACCTGAGCTAAACGGGCAAGTTAGGAAAAAATACTTTGTTGGCATTGATTACCCTATAGAGATGAATCTGTGTAGCTTCTCGTGGGACGAGAACACATCAAAACCAACTCTAAATAATATAAATCTGATTGTCAAAGGTGGAGAAAAGATTGCGATTTGTGGAGAGGTAGGATCAGGAAAGTCGACGCTTTTGGCTGCTGTACTCGGAGAGGTACCAAAAACTGAAGGCATGGTATGAATTTTTACTAACTTCATATGTTAAAGAAATAGCTGCCATATCCATGTTATGTTGACAACTGCATCATGTTTGGTTTGCAATTTATGAAAATTATGCTTGACAATATTTTCCAACATGAAGTATGTTAATGAATTCATTTTTTCGTAACAGCTTTATATAAAATTAATGATCTTTGCATAAAATTTCCAGATCCAAGTCTGCGGGAAGATAGCATATATTTCTCAGAATGCATGGATCCAATCAGGAACTGTGCGAGACAATATTCTCTTTGGATCGTCGATGGATGAGGAAAGATACCACAACACACTCATGAGGTGTTCGTTGGTCAAGGATCTTGAAATGTTGCCATATGGAGATTGCACTCAAATTGGGGAGAGAGGAGTAAATCTTAGTGGTGGTCAGAAGCAGCGCGTCCAGCTTGCTCGTGCACTATACCAAAATGCAGACATCTATCTTCTTGATGACCCTTTCAGTGCTGTTGATGCCCATACAGCCACAAGTCTTTTCAATGTAAGGATTCTATTTCTATTTCTATTTCTATTTGATCGTGAACTGTTTTACAAAGCTCTTTCTAACAGGAATATGTCATGAGTGCACTATCAGAGAAGACTGTTCTTTTGGTGACGCACCAAGTGGATTTTCTACCCATATTTGACTCCATTTTGGTACTTCTCTCCACTTCGAAGAATTAGATATTTATCTGTAATTAGCTTTATTTAATTTTTAGTGTCATCTAAAACTATTGATGATTCTTGGCAGTTTATGTCACATGGAGAGGTTATTCGGTCTGCACCTTATCAAGACCTATTGGTAGATTGTGAAGAATTTGAAGACCTTGTAAGTGCCCATAAAGATATTATTGGAGTTTCGGATCTTAATAACAGCAAACCCACTCAAAGACCTAAGGAAGTATCAATAAAGGAGACACTTGATATTCATCGAAGTAGATATACAGAGTCTGGGAAGCTATCGCCGGCAGATCAACTGATCAAGAAAGAGGAAAGAGAAACAGGGGATGCAGGTGTTAAGCCTTATATGCTTTACCTGCGCCAGAACAAAGGCCTCCTGTATTTCTCGTTGTCAATGATTTCCCACACATTTTTTGTAGCTGGGCAAATATTACAGAATTGGTGGATGGCTGCTAATGTTCAGAATCCTCATGTTAGTGCGCTGAAGTTAATTTCCGTGTACATTATTACCGGAGTTTGCACAATGTTCTTCTTGCTATCAAGATATTTGCTGGTCGTGGTTCTTGGGATCCAGACATCAAGATCCATATTTTCCCAGTTGCTCAATTCATTGTTCCATGCACCAATGTCCTTTTTTGACTCTACTCCTCTAGGAAGGGTTCTTAGCCGGGTAAGAATTCTCAATGAATGGAAAATACATTAAATTTCAGTTACGTGTTACACCAGAGATATTTCTTACGATAGATTAACTCCTTCTCTTTTTCTTCTACTACAGGTCTCTTCAGATTTGAGTATCATTGACCTTGATTTTCCATTTGCCTTTGCGCTTAGCCTTGGTGGCAGCCTAATTGCATATAGCAATCTAGGGGTATTGGTTGTTATTATGTGGCAAGTTCTGTTCATAGCCGTACCAATGATAGTTTTGGCAATTTGGTTGCAGGTAATCGATATGACTTTTTTTCTTTGTGGGTAAGGCTCATGTGTAAGATTATTCGATTTCAATCACCAATTGATGTTCTGTGCTGCTATTTTAGTCCGTGAGTGAATGAGCCTACAGTTTTGCATTAAGTGTTCTCATTAACCGAACCTGTTATGTTTGGTCATGCAGAGGTACTATCTTGCCTCGGCCAAGGAATTGATGCGGATCAATGGTACTACCAAGTCTGCTCTAGCAAATCACTTGGGTGAATCGATTTCAGGGGCTATAACAATCAGGGCCTTTGAGGAAGAAGATCGTTTCTTTGCTAAAAATTTGGATCTTGTTGACATGAATGCTAGTCCATATTTCTATAATTTTGCAGCAACTGAATGGTTGATTCAACGTCTGGAGATAATGAGCGCCGCAGTTCTTTCTTTTTCTGCCTTTGTCATGGCCCTTCTTCCTCAAGGAACCTTTAGCCCCGGTAAGCAATTATATGAACACCATGGTGATTGAAATATTTGGACAAAATTGAGTAGCCAGCTCATTCTATGGCCATTGTTGCTTGTATCTGATTTGCAAATTAAGGTGTTAGATCTTAGATGCACTGACACGTAAATGTTGGTACCTTTTCATTGACTCCTCCACTCGTAAATAGATGTCGTTTCACACATGACATGGGTTCTGGCAAACTTATTTGAACCGTACTTTTTATATGTATATGTTTGTAGAAAACTAGAAGAGAGTTATAGTATGGAAATAATATTGATGAAAAATCTAATGATAGTATTTTGACCTACGAGTGCAAATACTTTTTACTTATATAATACTTCCTCTGTCCCAAAATAAGTACCACTGATTTAGTACAAAGTTGTACTAAGTTATAAATTTTCGACTGAATATGTTCTATAACGCCTTGTATATATGAACTGAGGTAATAATGTTTATTGTTCCAAGAAAAATACATTTGCTGCATTCTGCCAGGCAAAATAAGGTGAATATAAAACACCATATGTTCTCAAGCTACCACTTGTTCTGATGATTTTATGTATATGCTTGTATCTTTTATGAAGATGCAGTTTTAGTCCTAATGCTCATGTGTCGAAATTAACTAAATAAAGTATTTGATACTATCATAGTAGAATTAATTCCAAGGGCATTAATATTACAAATAGTAGAACTAATTCCTCGCTTTGGTACCTTCACAGGTTTTGTGGGAATGGCATTGTCCTATGGTCTTTCCTTAAACATTATGTTTGTTGCCTCTGTTCAATTCCAATGCAACCTTGGGAATCAAATAATATCAGTCGAACGGGTGAACCAGTACATGGACATACAAAGTGAAGCAACAGAAGTTGTTGAAGAAAATCGACCGTTACCAGATTGGCCCCAAAATGGCAATGTGGAGATTAGGGATTTGAAGGTAATTTGACATAAATATCTACATGTACACCTTCCAAGGTAAAAAATTGTATTAACACTTCTTACAGATGTATGCAATTGATTTTCATTTGACAGATCAGGTATAGGATAGATCTTCCACTTGTACTACATGGAATCACTTGCAAGTTTGAAGGTGGAGATAAGATTGGTATAGTTGGCCGAACAGGAAGTGGGAAGACAACCTTAATTGGTGCATTGTTTCGTCTTGTTGAACCTGCCGAAGGGAAAGTAATTATTGACTCTGTGGATATCACTATGATAGGCTTACATGATCTGCGTTCACGTTTGGGTATCATTCCACAAGATCCTACACTTTTTCAGGGCACAATAAGATACAATCTAGATCCTCTTGGGCAATTCTTAGATGAACAAATATGGGAGGTAAGATTATACACAACTAACAATGTTGACTTTTCTCATCTTACTCAATGATAAGATAAGATTATGATGATAAGGTATCATTACCGAAAGAGTTATATTATGTTCCATGTATAGCATGTGTTTCCCCGTTGTGCGAGGGGTTTCCTAGGAAATACAAGTTGCATATTTACTAACATGCATGGTATTAGAGCCCTAGTTCTTTTTTTGTACGGTCAACTCGTGCTTGATCCTCTAGCGCGCCGTCGCTTCCTCGTCTTCGATGGCTATGCTGCTGGCTGCGGCAGTTCTCTTCTGTGGCTGCTTCCTCTCTTCCTGCCCCTATTCAACCAACTCCACCCAACCTGCCTCGCTCGACCCAAAGTGTCTTGCTCGATCTGCCCCGTCTTGCCAACCGCGCCCCGGTCCATCTCACCAGTTCCTCGATCTGCACTGCCCTATCCCCACCGGCTTGCACCGTCGCCTTCCTAGACACACACCACCACCCGCCTTCGTCATCTCCTAATTTTGCACCAAACCCTCCTCATGCCGTTCTGCCCCCAGTTCAATCTGGTCCACAGCCGTGCCTCCTGGCCACCAACTGTCGGCCTCTCGATGCGTCGCCCACTCCTCCCGCAAAAAACAAGTACCATGCCTTCGTCGTCAGCCTATGTTGCCATCCCTCATTGCCCGATAATTATTGGTGGTGCTAACAGTTGTTGCCTTTATGTGCATTCATATGCGTGGCGTTCTTCTCTAGGGTGTTCTTTCTGGTGAGGTCCCATGTTCGCCGCACCTGGTTCCTCTTGTGACTCCTACCCCGCCGGTGACACCGGCTCTTGCCGCGGATGCAACTAAGGTTGCTATTGATGTTGCGGTTTGACTAGAAGGTGCTGACATATGAGGAGGCTCTTCCCACTTACCATGATGCTCTATCTGCTTATACTTAGTGATTCAATGATGATGCTCATGTCGTGGTTGCTCTCACATATAGTGTTCTGCCTCAGTTTGCCTCTTACTTTATGGGCCTCACTACCGTCTTCGAGATGTGGACCCGTTTTCGCCAGCGCTAACATCCCTCTGGTGGTGCCTTATACTTGTTTATGGTCCGCCAGGAGCATGCTAGCTCTTTAGCAGGGTGCCTCCATTGTTAATGATTTCTATGCACAAAGTTTTGTTATCTAGCGCCAACTTGACTCTCTTCGCACTGCTCGTCGTGGTACTTTCCAGCGCGGCTAGGTTGTGCAATCACACCAGGAGTAAGGAGTTTCATCATGTCTACAAGTTCTTGTCTCGGCTCCACAATGCACGCTCAGCTGTTTGCTCGTGGTTGTGTTTCTCTTGTGGAGTCGCTTTCTGAGATTCGTGCTGAGGAGTCTCGCCTACGTGGTGCTGGTTTACTTGAGCTCTCCCTTTGTGCTTGTTGTTCATGCTCCTGTTATGATGTATGGTGCATCGGCTCTTTCTCGCCCAATGCTCTGGCACTCCTGCCAACTCCTCCGGGTGGTGGTGAGGGTAGCTCTCATGCTCATTGTGGCTACTGCAACAAGGATGGTCACCCCGAGTCTGATTGCTTCACGAAGAAGCGGGACAAGTGCAACAAAGCACACACATCTTCTTCTGGGACCGTGCTTCTACTGCGAGACCCTCACCCATTGTCTTGATTGAGCAGGATATTGTGAGAGTTAAGCGTTTGCTTGCCCCTTCAGGTTCTTCTTTGGCGAGTACTATAGGTTTTGTGACTAATGCTTCTGGCACTCCGCGAGCACCACCTACATAGGTCAGGTACATCCATAGTTTCTGGATTATGGAGCTTCTTTTCATTTGTCTTTTGATGCTTACACCTTGTCCTCTCTTAGACCCCTCGATTTTCCTGTTCATGTTATCACATATGATGGTGCTCCTCTTTATGTTGCTAGTCAAGGAACTCTAAACACTTCTTCTTTTTCTGTTACTGATGTTGCTCATGTTCCCTGACTTACCATGAACCTGTTTTCTATTGGTCAACTTACTGATTATGGTTGTCATGTCATTCTTAACGTTAATTCTTGTTTTGTTTAGGATGGTCGCGCGTGTACCCTGCTTGGTGTTGGGCGTCGCCACCATGACTTCCAGGGTCTTTCGGAGTTAGACTGGCTTCACGTTCCTTCTGTTGCCACCATTGTCGCCAATCCCTTTGCTTCTGTCGCTTTACCTACTGGTTCCTTTCAGCAGTGGCATCACTGACTAGGTCATCTTTTTGGTTCTTGTCTATCATCTTTAGTTCTTCGAGGTCTTCTAGGGTCTATCTTAGGAGAAATATCTTTAGAGTGTCAGGTTTGTAGGTTTGGCAAACAGATTCAATTAGCCTATCATACTAGTGAGTCAGTGCTCAACGTCCTTTTGATTTAGTTCATTCTGATGTATGGGGTCTGTCCCCCTTCGCTTCGAAAGGGGGCCATCAATACTATATTACTCCTTTGGTATCTTTTAGATGATTTCTCTTGCTATACTTGGCTTTAGTTTATGCCTTCTTGCAGTGAGTTTATCTCTCTATATAAGTGTTTTGCTGCCATGGTTCACAATCAGTTCTCTATGCCTATTCGCCTGTTTCATGCTGACTCTATTGGAGAATATATCTCCAAGATGTTACGTGGTGTCCTTGCTGAGTAGGATACTCTTTCTCGGTTTTCTTATCCTGGTGCTCATGCTCAAAATGGTGTGGCTGAGCGTAAGCATCGTCATCTTCTTGAGAATGCCGATGATCGATGCACCTCTTCCTCCTCCTATTCTTCCCTCCTTTTCTCATTATTATACTCGTTGTCCATGTGTTGTGGATGATTCTACTAATAAGCCATCTGCTTCTCATGTGCCATCTTCCTTGACTCAGCCTACTTGTGGCTTACGTCATCGCCTGCTTCCGCCTGATGACTGGTGTGTTTTTTCTAGCACTAGCGTAGTTGTTCTAGAGCGAACTTATTATCATGATGTTGGTGTTCATCCAAATGGCAGCTTGCGAAGGCAGAGTTACTGTTCTTAAGCGTACTGACACGTGGGATCTTGTTTCTCTTCCTCCCCATGTTTGTCCAATCATTTGTAAGTGGGTCTACAAGGTTAAGACTCTCTCTGATGGTTCTCTTGAATGCTACAAAGCTAGTCTTGTGGCTCGTGGCTTTCAACAGTAATTTTATCTCTCCAAACTCAGTGTTATGGATCCAAGGCCAGGGGCTGGGGGTGTCAAGAGTTATATCACTTTCCATGCATAGCCTGCGTATTTTCCCCAGTGGTTTCCTGCACAGTTACCACATGTACATGTATATATGTACAGGCCGTTGACAAGAACCTGATGTGATCTTTAATCATGAGGCAGTCCTCTTTTAGTATTGTTGCAATTCAGTATGAATTCAGCCCAGTTACTTTGATATACCTAGCGCTTTCAGAAAGTAAAACTAGATTGCTTAGGAGGAACTAGACAATTTTTTACTGATTGAAGAAATATGTACCCAAATTTTAGTTCAGGAGAACTCAAACAAGGGTGATGGCCTGGTAGGAGTGTAAAGCTACACCTCTTGAAGCTGAGCTTAGGATTAGAGCCCCCGTTTCTCAGTTTATGGCATATGTACATTTCAAAGGGAGTCACTAATGTGGTTACTCTAATTGTTATTATGCTGCAGGTTCTTGACAAATGTCAACTTCTTGAAGCTGTCCGGGAGAAGGAACATGGATTGGATTCACATGGTAGGAAACTTCAATTCATCTTTTTTTTTGGTTTATGTAGTTTATTTTTTAAAACAATAAATTGGCTAAACAGAAAACTCTGCTGTAACAAATGATTTTAGAAACTGAAAATAGGTGTGAAAATACATGTGACAATAAATATGTCAAAATGTTAGTAATCCTAGACATATTTAGCTATATCCTTTTGCTAGCATGGTGTTGGAACTGTCTCATTCATAGTACTGATCAAGATCTCATCATAATAGTTGTGCAAGACGGGTCGAACTGGAGTATGGGCCAAAGGCAGCTCTTCTGTCTGGGACGCGCACTTCTGAGAAGATGCCGCATCTTGGTTCTTGATGAAGCGACAGCCTCTATAGACAATGCAACAGATGCTATCCTTCAGAAAACGATCCGAACAGAATTCAAATATTCCACTGTTATTACAGTGGCCCACCGTATACCAACAGTTATGGACTGCGATATGGTACTTGCAATGAGCGACGGTATGTTTCTCTTACCAGCAATTTATAAGAAACATACAGTGACCTGTTTGTAGAACTCATCGTCTTATTGACCCGAAATTAATATGGAATGTACAAACTGTAGTTGAAGCGAAATGTATTCTGGATCTTTCCCATACTAATGAGTTATATATGAACACTTCCAGGGAAAGCAGTGGAGTATGACAAACCTACAAAGCTCATGGAAACTGAAGGATCTCTCTTTTGCAAGCTGGTCGAGGAGTACCGGTCACACACATCGAACACAGATATTTAGAAGAGACTGCAGATTTTGATTGCTCACTTGATAAATCAGCTCTTAGGAAAAAGTGTTATGCCTGAAGATATACAATAATCCCTGAATTGATCTCTGGTCAATGAGTATTGGTCAGTTTCCTGAAAATTTCGTTTGATATCTATTGCTACCAGAAATTCTGTGCAATACGCTGGACTGGTGAAGCTGAACAGAGTAAATCCCTGAAGATTTCTCCTTGCTCCAGTAATAAAATATAGAACGCTAAATTGGAGGGACTTCAAATCTGCAACCTCTGCCTGCGATACGAGTTTCAGATACGTGTTTGGTCAAGTCCTTTGTCGACTAGATAGTGCATTCACTTCCTCATCATTTACAGCAGCTTAGCAAGCTTGTGCTGAATGCGTCGACTTTATACATGAGGTTTCAGGCTATGCAATGTAAATATATCTGATTGGTTTCAGTTGTCGATGTATTTCTCCAACGGAAAGCACCTTGCCTATTTATATTGCGATGCATATCCGGAGTATTTGCTTTTGTTTGTACACTGGAGACAGAGCACTGTGATCTGTTTGAGAAAGAAACTTGGGAGGAAAGGATGCCATTGTATAGATAGGATCCAATGCGTTGTTTCTGCACATGGATTGGGTTGTTTCTGCACATGTTCATGGTTTTGAATGACGTGGCTGAATCAGTGGATCGGTTGCATCGTGTCTAAATTTTTTTGTTGGACATAAAGGCCCTGTTTCCACATTGAACTAGCAAAATCCCCGAGGTTGCACGTGCAGAGCGTAGCAAAAGGAAAATCCGTCGACTTTGTAAATTCCGAGGGTGGATTTAAGGTTCATTAGCTTTCTCATTCTACTTTTTCACTATGAAGAAAAATCTTCTAATCCAAGAATGACTATTGATTAACAAAATTGGATATTTTTTAACTTTTTAAATGGGTACCTGCACCTTTGGGCTTCTTTGCTTCGCTGGATTCTGAAAAATGTAGGAGTAAGCCCTCCCCTGTGTGAATGGCACAATTCACCGACTGTTGTTCATACCAGTCTTTTTTTTAACACGGTACAATTGAAGTCATTGACATACACGAGCATACATTCACTCTCTATGAACGCACACATGCACACCCTACCTTATGAGCAGTTGAGCACCTCCAAGTGACTGAGCCGGCATAACATCTTGAGATTTTACGAAGTCATCACAGACGTCTCGTAGTCGACTGAAAATTCTCCTCCCATTGAATGCACATCGCCGGAAGCCTAAAATAAATCCAGGAATAATGCAAGCACCAATATCGAGTGTAAGACTTGAACCCAGACATGGCCATCCTAAAATAAATAGTGAAAAGGCCAATTAGCGCATCACCGGCATGCGCCTGACATGGCCATCCTAGAATCCTTCACGTTCCATCCTCGATGCCAAACATTCCTAATTCTCTCCGGCCATGCCAGCGGGGAAAGGTGGCGCGGATCCCGTCGGCCGCCGTGTTCGATTTTTCATGAGTTCGAGAAGACGAGATGAGCGCAATATGGTGCGAACGCAGAGAGCCTCTCTTTAGTGCCTTAAGCGCTACTTGCGCGACCTGGCGCTCACGTGTGTGCTTGCAGGCCGTCCCATTACTGTTCGCTAAAAGAAAAAACAGGATCTTGTTTCGTAAGATGTAAACATATAAAAAATCATAAATTCTACAAAGAAAAAAATTCACGGATTTGACTCAACCTTTGACCGCCCCCTATTGATGGGTTGATCACCAACCATTAAGTTCTAAAAAATTTGAACAAACAAGTTTGAATAATTAAAAAATCAAAATTTTAAAAAATTTCATGAAAATTGGGAAAAAGTTTGTTTTTAAATAAGATCACGATATTTGAAAAAACTTCACAAATTCGAAAAAAGTTTGCAAAAATGGGAGAAACTAAATGAAATAGAAAAAGTTAACAAATTTGGAAATAGTTCAAATGTAAAGGTCAGGAAATTTGAAAAAGTTCACGAGATTTGAGAAAACTTTGTGGAATTTTGAAAAATACCATGAAGTTTGAAAACAAAGTTCACGAAGTTGAAAAAAATTCAGACCTAAAATTGAATGCAGTCAAAAAAAGTTCATGAATCTGAAAAACAATTCACGGGCTAAAAATTCACAAATTTGAAATAAAAGTTCATAAATTTGGGGGAAAATCATGAATTAGAAAAGAAATCCACAAAAAGGGAGAAAATGAAAAACAAAAAGAAAAGAACAAATAAGAAGAAGAAAAACAAAGGGAAATAATTCTAGGAAAAACCGGTGGAACCTCTACCTTTAAGAAGTTTTCGAAAACCGGTAGGACTGGCTGAAAAGAACTGCGTTATGGTTAGAGCGAGACGTAGGGAAGCCTCACGTGAAGGTGGAGCGCAAGATGGGCCAGCCCAGGAGCGCTGGAGGCCGCAACCTCATTTGTTTTTCATTTTCTCATTTTCGTTTTTTTTGCTTTATTTTAGTTTTACTTATCCTTCCAAACATTATAGATATATTACAAAAAACACTTTATATAAACATTTTTAAAAATGTTAACCAAGCATTTGGAAAATGGTAAATGTGTATAGAGAAAATGTTTCTCATGTATACTAAAAAATGTAAATCAAGCACTTGAATTTTTTTAAATGCGAATAGAAGAAATGTTGACCTCATAATAAGAAAATGTCAATCTTGTATTTGAGAAATGGCCATAAAGCATTTGAAAAATATTAAATGCGTATAGAAAAATGTTGACCATGTATTACAAATATCTTAATCTTGTATTTCAAAAATGTTAAATGTGTATTAGAAAAATATGTTGATATATACATAAGATGCACCATGTGTATGGAAAAGGTCAAATAATAGAAGTTCTCAAAAGATATTAATCATGTATTACCTATGTCCTAAATTAATTGTCTTAAATTTGTGTAGATACAAATATATCTAACACTAACGTGTCTAGATACATTCATATGTAGACAAATCTAAGAGTAATTCTGGATAGGGGGGAGGGGTATTTCAAAATGTTAACGTGCATGTGAAAAATGTTTTAGATATATACAAAAAATATTGAATGTGTACTGACAAAAATGAAACATGTGTTCTAAAAAGAAACCTGTGAAAACGATAAAAACAAAGAAAAATGAAGAAACTCAACAAAAAACCCCAAAAGAAAAAGCAAAGAAAACTAAAAAAAGGAACCCCCCCAAAAAAAAAGAAAATCAAAGAAAACTAAAAAAACTAAAACGCAGACTAAGGCATAGCCTAGTGGTGGGAAGGGGCTGATGCCTTTCCACCCACCCAGATTTAAGGCATGATACTTGCAATTTAGGTTTGTTACACCAATTATACTGTAGGGGGTTCCCTTACAGTCTTTCTATATAAAAAAAAAGCAAAACCCGAAGGAACTAATTCAAAAAATGAAAACTGAGAAAGAAACAAAGAAAAATGCTGAAAACTAAGAAAAAAAGAAAAACTTCTAAGAAAGAAATAAAGGAAAGGAAAAGAAAGCCTAATAAAACCAAGAAAAAATGAAGAAAACGGATTAAAAAAAGCAAAGAAAAGACAAAACCAAAAACCCATGAACTAACAAAGAAAAACGAAAAGGTTATTTTTTTGGAAAAAAAAAGGAAAACGGAACGAACTATTCAGCAACCAACCCACCCAGAGAGGTGAACGAACCAACCAGCTCGATCGAGCGAGTCCCAGCGAAGGAAAAAAATCGATGAAAGTGGGTCAGGCCAGTAGCTACAGCGCAGGGGCAAAACCTTCTGCTAGACGGAAAGGCACTCGCACTAAGCGTGATATAGTCGCCACGCATGCGTATTGAGGGAACGATAAAAAAAAAGTTAAGGGCCTGTTCGGTTTGCGGGAATTTAAAGGAAAAGTCACAGGAATCCAAAACGAAGGAAATACCATGAACTGCGTTCGGCATGGAGGATCCAAGTAAAATATAGTAATACCTTTGTGTGCCTGCTTCAGTTTGGAGGTAAGGCATTGTACGCCGAATAAAATATACTTTAATCTATGCTTCACAGCCCATGCATAAGCTGCCTCCTGTGTTTTCCCTACAGCGATCCGAACTCATTTTTCTCAAGCTTCCTACGCTTTCTAGATCCTCTGTTTCGCTCTTCTTCTCCTTTCCCATTCCTACGGTTTGTCAAATTCCTACGTTTTAATATCCTTCGCTCCGAACGGGGCCTAAACGGGCCATGCCCAAGGTCAACCGGGGATAGCACTTGCAGAAGATCTTCAAGCTCAGGCCGTGGTTATTGCCTCCGACTGCCAAGGTGTAGTCAAGGATATCAATCAGAGGACGTTTGGTCCAAATGCAGCTATCACACATGAAATATTTGTTGAAAATATTAGCACTTTTCTAATTAGACTTATCCACGAGTAAACAGTAAGCATGGCATAAAAGGTATGCATCTCACAGCGATACCTAAGCATACTAGCGCGTGCAGAACATAGAACCGAACCTTCTATGAGCAGCACATATACGGCTAGCATAAATAAGAGTAAACGAGGGATGAACAGATCATACCCTCCGGTTGGCCAGGCCAACGCGGCGGCTGCAGCAGCAGCCTCAGCGTCGTTCGTGGCCTTCTTCTTAGCGGCATCGTCGGCGGCCATGGTGTCGATGCAGAGGAAGTAGTGGAAGCAGAGGCGAACAGAGTTGGGGACGGATCAGGAGCAGTCGCGTCGAGACGCTCCCCAAAAACCTTATTGCCGTTCTCCCGGGCAGGATCTCGAACGACAGGGTTCCGGAGGCACCTGCTCTCCCGACCAGCCGTGCACACGGTCGTCGGGATGGGATCGCCGGAGGCAGCACAGAGTGAGGAACAGTAGATGACGGCTAGGTCACGCGAGAGGGAATGAGTGAACCGAACTAGGTTACTTCGCTGGCCAGAGACTTCTTATATAGTCCGTAAGGAAGAAAGTCGTGGGCCTTGACGAGGCCCACGACCGAGTCGGCCCACTCCCGGCAAGGGAGTCGTTGTTCCCAGCAAGGGTCGCTGTCGGTGTCAAAACCGGCGGATCTCGGGTAGGGGGTCCCGAACTGTGCGTCTAGGCCGGATGGTAACAGGAGGCAGGGAACACGATGTTTTACCCAGATTCGGGCCCTCTTGATGGAGGTAAAACCCTACGTCCTGCTTGATTAATATTGATGATATGGGTAGTACAAGAGTAGATCTACCACGAGATCAAGGAGGCTAAACCCTAGAAGCTAGCCTATGGTATGATTGTTGTGTATGGAGTTGATTGCCTACGAACTACAACCCTCCGGTTTATATAGACACCGGATAGGGTTAGGGTTGCATAGAGTCGGTTACAATGGTAGGAGATCTTGAATATCCGCATCGCCAAGCTTGCCTTCCACGCCAAGGAAAGTCCCATCCGGACACGGGACGAAGTCTTCAATCTTGTATCTTCATAGTCCAGGAGTCCGGCTGAAGGTATAGTCCGGCTACCCGAACACCCCCTAATCCAGGACTCCCTCAGTAGCCCCTGAACCAGGCTTCAATGACGACGAGTCCGGCGCGCAAATTGTCTTCGGCATTGCAAGGCGGGTTCCTCCTCCAAGTCCTTCATAGAAGATTGTAAACACCAAGAGTAGTGTCCGGCTCTGCAAAATAAGCTTTCACATATTGCCGTAGAGAGAATAATATTAACACAAATCAAATCTGCTGACGTATTCCGCAGTGCGTCATCACACTACAGCCAAGTCCTTCACTCGAATCGTTTTCACTTTTCCACCTCAGCGTGTTTTGCGAGGCGGTTTCCTTGGCACGTCTTGTCAAAGCAGAGATCGTGTGCCCCCCTTTTACGGGATTCTCATCAATACGGACGTGGGTAACCCAATCGTGCCTGTTAGCATGTTTTCTCGATTAAAGGCGAGTCCCAAACGGTTACGGGGAGGGCTCCTGGTATTCAACCTCTTATAAAGAGACCAGGGCCTTACTCCTTTTCTCCAATCCCAAAACAAGTTCGCCCGTCGCCTCGAGTTCCAACACCCTAGGCTCCAGATTCCGAGCGCCTCAGACCTTCGACAATGTCCGGTTTCGACTTTCAAGGCCGATGGATGCTGTAACACCCCGGATATGATTTTCCCAATTTGTACTCCAACTCTTGCCGTTTCCGGCGTTAAGTTATTTTATTTTCTCGGGTTCAGGTTTTTTGTCTCCGTGTGTTGTTATCGTTGTCATGCATCTCATATCATGTCATCATGTGCATTGCATTTGCATACGTGTTCATCTCATGCATTCGAGCATTTTCCCCGTTGTCCGTTTTGCATTCCGGCGCTTCGTTCTCCTCCGGTGGTCATTTCTACCTTTCTTTCGTGTGTGGGGATTAAACATTTCTGGATTGGACCGAGACTTGTCAAGCGGCCTTGGTTTACTACCGGTAGACCGCCTGTCAAGTTTCGTATCATTTGGACTTCGTTTGATACTCCAACGGTTAACCGAGGGACCGTAAAGGCCTCGTGTGTGTTGCAGCCCAACACCCCTCCAATTTGGCCCAAAACCCACCTAAACCTGCTCCATCATCTAGAGCGTTCGATCACGATCGCGTGGCCGAAAACCGCACCTCATTTGGACTCTCCTAGCTCCTCCTATGCCTATAAATAGGACCCCCGAAATTTCGGATCTCCTTCTCCCCCGAAACCCTAGAAATCGCCCCCGCCGTCACCGGACACGTCCGTTTCCAACCGGACGAATCGCCACCGCCGCCCGTAGCCAGTGGCGTGGCGCCACGTGGCGCGCCGCCACCCGCCTCCGCTCCGGCCCGCTCGGCCCGGGGAGAGCCCCCGCGGCCCGAGTCGCCCGCGCCGCCTCCTTCCGCGTCGCCCCGCCGCCTCCTCCACCTCGCCGCCCGCGCGCCGCCCGGGAACCACGTCGCCGGCGAGCCGCTCCGCCGCATCGGTCGCCGCTCCACCGCACCAGCGCCGCCCCACCTCCCCGCCCGGAGCTCCTCCGCCGTCCCAGGGACCAGATCCGGCCGCCTCCTCCTCCCCCTCGCCAAGTCCGGCCACCGGCGCCCCCATCTCCGGCGACGAACTCCGGCGACGTTCGATCTGCTACAGTGCAACCCGGCGGCTACAGTAAACGATCTGGGGTTGTTTTTTTCTCTAAGTCCCTAAATTTTCAGTCCATATGCTCCTGTTCGAGGCCTCGTAACTTTGCATCCGTAGCTCCGATTCATGCATATGGCATATCAAAATGTTCGTCTCAGAGAGTACATCATTTCATTCCATTGCATCATTTTCATTTGAGTTCATCTTGATGCCCGAAATGCTGTTAGAAGGAGGCTACTTGAGTTAGTTGTCAGATCTGCTACTCCATCTTAGACATTTGTCATTTTTGCCATGATTATTGTGTGCATGATATGCCCTGAGTTCTACATATGTTTTTTTAAGGGTTTTGTCATCTTTCCAGAGGTGCAACCCATGTATTTTTGTGATATGTGTGGTGACTAGTGCAAGCTTGCAAAGTGGTGCACTCGGTAATTCTGTTTTCAGGGACTTAGTAATTTCACTAAGTCCTGGGATCGTTTATCTCATGATGCCTTATGTTCATGTTGTTTCCTAGTGATCCGTGCCTCTTTTGAGGATGATCAGTAAAGGAGTTTTGTTAATATTGTAGTGCTCTATCCATACATGTCTTTGTTTGCAATTATGAAGCACCCTAGTTTGAGTCAATCGAGCTCTACTTTTGCTACTTTGTGAATCTGGGCAGATCGTCAACTTGTTTGCGATTTTGCCGATGTTGTTGTAGTTGATCCGTGCATGCTATGCCATTGTTCTTGCCATGTCTAGCTTGCATTTTATGTGTTCTTGATGGATGTGTGCTTGTCTTGCCATGACTTGCACCGTAGTGAGTGCATCGAGCTCGTAAACATGCCTACTTGAGTTATGTTTCAGCATGTGCCAGTTTTCACTAAGTCTGAAAACTGATTATGTTTTTGCGATGTTCGTGTGCTTGTTAGTATATTTTCTGATCCCTTTTGGCTCAAGGTCACTAAGGGACTTTTGTTAAGCTATTTGAGTAGCTCCATGCCATGTTTTACTTTGTCATGTTCAGGTCATGTAGCATGTTGTTTTGTTGCTCCGAAGAGAGCTACTTGGTCTGAAATTCCAGACAAGTGTTAATTTCACTAAGTCTGAGATCTGTTTACCATTTGCGTTTTTGCCATGCTTGTTTGAACCTGTTAATGGATGAATTGGCCATGGCTCAGTGCTAGACTTTTGTTAAGCATCTTGAATTCTTCCCTGCCATGTATTTTGATGCCATGTTTGAGTGCTGTAGCATGTTCATCTCATTGCATTTAGATGCCTACTTGCTGTAAATCGCACACCGGTGTCATATCTGAATCGCTTGCCATTTCCAAACCGTAACTCTGATTCCGACGTTCTTTATATCGTTTTCAAGCGATTTCATCTCATCTTTCTAGTGGCACACTTGGATTTCCAAGTTGAGGCCAGGTTCATGCATTTCCTGTCATATCTTGCATATGCATCCCGCATCGCATCCCGCATAGCATATCATCTTTGCATCATGTTGTTTGAGTTTGCACGTGGTTGATTGTATCCTTGTTGCTTGTTTGTCTTGTTTGGGTAGAGCCGGGAGACGAGTTCGCTAACGAGGAGCCCGTTGAGTTTGCTTTCGAGGATCCAGTCAACTTTGACAGCTTTGCAGGCAAGATGATCATACCCTCGAAATCACTACTATCTTTGCTATGCTAGTTTGCTCGCTCTTTTGCTATGCCAATGCTACGATGCCTACCATTTGCTTGTCAGCCTCCCAAATTGCCATGTCAAACCTCTAACCCACCACGTCCTAGCAAACCATTGATTGGCTATGTTACCGCTTTGCTCAGCCCCTCTTATAGCGTTGCTAGTTGCAGGTGAAGATTGGAGGCCGTTCCTTGTTGGAACATTTATTTACTTGTTGGGATATCATCATATTATCTTGTTATCTTAATGCACCTATATACTTGGTAAAGGGTGGAAGGCTCGGCCTCTCGCCTAGTGTTTTGTTCCACTCTTGCCGCCCTAGTTTCCGTCATATCGGTGTTATGTTCCCGGATTTTGCGTTCCTCACGCGGTTGGGTTATAATGGGAACCCCTTGATAGTTCGCCTTGATTAAAGCTTTTCCAGCAATGCCCAACCTTGGTTTTACCATTTGCCACCTAGCCTCTTTTTCCCTTGGGTTTCCGGAGCCCGAGGGTCATCTTATTTAAACCCCCCCGGGCCAGTGCTCCTCTGAGTGTTGGTCCACCTGTCAGCTGCCGGTGGCCACCAGGGGCAACTCTGGGATGGCCTACCCGTACCTAAGACAATTTGAGTGTGCCCTGAGAAAGAGATATGTGCAGCTCCTATCGGGATTTATCGGCACATTCGGGCGGTGTTGCTGGTCTTGTTTTAACCTGTCGAAATGTCTTGTTGTACCGAGATACCGAGTCTGATCGGAACGTCTTGGGAGGAGGTCTATTCCTTCGTTGACCGTGAGAGCTTGTCATGGGCTAAGTTGGGACTCCCCTGCAGGGATTGAACTTTCGAAAGCCGTGCCTGCGGTTATGGGCAGATGGGAATTTGTTAATGTCCGGTTGTAGATAACTTGAACCCTAATTTAATTAAAATAAATCAACCGTGTGTGTTACCGTGATGGCCTCTTCTCGACGGAGTCCGGGAAGTGGACACGGTGTTGGAGTAATGCTTGTGCAGGTTGCTCTCTAGTTTCTCGCTCGCGCTTTGCCTCCTCTTCTCGCCCTCTTTTGCGAATAAGTTAGCCACCATATATGCTAGTCGCTTGCTGCAGCTCCACATATATTTACCTTACCCTTCCTATTAAGCTTAAATAGTCTTGATCGCGAGGGTGCGAGATTGCTGAGTCCCTGTGGCTCACAGATTACTATTACACCAGATGTAGGTCCAAGTGATTCCGCTCCAGGTGACGCGTACGAGCTCAAGTGGGAGTTCGACGAGGACTCTCAATGTTACTATGTTTCCTTTCCTGATGATCAGTAGTGGTGCCCAGTTGGGGGTGATCGGGACCATGTCGCTTGTTGGGTTATCTTTCATTTTGGCGCCGTAGTCGGGCCATGAGTGTTTGGATGATGTATGTTATTTATGTACTTGATTGACGTGGCGAGTGTAAGCCAACTATGTTATCCCTTTTATTTTCTATGTTACATGGGATGTTTGTGATGATTACCTGACTTGCGACATATGCCTTCAATGTGATTATGTCACACCCTAGCTAGTTCAAGCATTAGGGTGTGCATCATGTTTAAATTTCTCTTAAATTTGAAATGGGGAAAGCAGAAACCCCCAACACCCCCCTAGAAACAACTAGGGTTTACTAAAATTAGTTTCAGTGAACCTGAAATGCCCTTCTAAAAAGTTCACCCTCTTTGTCTTAGGTTAGAACCTCTGGCACAATTGGTGCACAATTTTCTAGGTCAACAGAAGGTCATTGAATTAAATCATAAGTATTTGAATTTGGGCATTTAAATACCATAAAATAATTTAAATGCTCAAATAATTCTGGGAATAAATGTTTCCTGTTGGAAATATTCTAAACAGAGCTCACATTTATTTTCAGGATTTTTGGAAATGTTTTAGTATTTTTAATAAAGCTAAACATTGGCAGTTAAATAGAAAATAGAAACAAAATAAAAAAAAGAGAAGGAAGCCCACCTGGGCCTTACCTGTGCTGGCCAGCCCACCTGGCTCGGCCCAGCCGACTGGCCAGCGCCAGTCACCCCCTACCTCACGCCAGGAGGCAGGGGCGCGTGCTCGCCGCTCGCCGGCCACGCGCCGGCCACCTCCTGCTTCTGCCGACGCCCGGGAGATGCCCAGGGACGCCACGCGACCCCCACGTCCCCCTCTCATCCTCCCTCACTCTCCCCCTCGTCTCCCTCATCCTCTCCCGCGATGGCCGAGCGCGGACCTCGCCGTCGATCGCCGTAGTCGCCGCCAGAGACATCCCCTCGCCCCTCCAATGAGCCCATTAGCTCCGCCTCGACTCCCTCGCCCTCCCCACCGAGCCACGCTTCGCCGGAGGCCCTGCAGCACCGCCATCCCCGTCTTCTTCAACCTCGGTCCGCCGAGATCGCCGGTGACCGTGCGCCTGCTCCGTTGCTTCCCCGAGCTCCCCAAGACCACTGCTGCACTCCCCGTGAGCTTCTCCTTCGATCCCCACCTCCCCCTTGCTCGTTTGCGCCGTGTAGTCGCCGCCATCTTCGAGCCCGAGAGCTCCCCGCCGCCGGCCATGGCGCCGTCGTGGCCAGAGCCACAGTGGCTCGAGGCCAAGCTCGCAGTTGTGCTCAGCGCAGCACCAGGAACCCGTAGCCACCACCAGCTCCTTCTCCCGTGCACCGTAGCCTCGAAACCAACCTCGCCCGAACTCCGGCCGCCGCCACGAGCTCGATTCCGGCGAGCTCGCTCCACCCCAGCTCCTCCCACTTGCCCCACTAGATGCGCGCGAGCCCCAGCTACGTGTAGCACATCTCCGCCGTCGTTTTGGTCGCCTGAGGGCGTTTTCCGAAGCCCTCCACCGTCTCGGCCTCGCCGGCGACTCAACGCCGGCGGGATTAGCCCTGTTGACCGGTGGATTTGACCACTGACGTGGACTGGGTGGGCCCAGTTTGACTCCCCTGAGTCAATGACAAGTGGGCCCCCTCTGTTAACTAAATCAGATTAGTTTTAATTAAAGACAATTAGCTTAATTATCTACTGACACGCGGGACCCACCAGTCAGGTTTGACCTGGACGTCCCCGTTGACCACTGACGTCACCCTGACGCAATGCTGACGCAGTAATGCATTTTCTGGATTTATTTTTATTCAGGAAATTCCAGAAAATGTTTAAAACTTCTAAAAATCATAGAAATTCAACCATAACTCCAAATGAAATAATTTATATATGAAAAATTATCAGAAAAATTCAATCTATCCATCTGTAATGGTTTCATGCATGACAAAACAAGTTTACCTTGCTGTTTAAAGCAGAATAAGGAAATGCACTATTAAGGCCATGTTTAATGAGCTAATATTCGAATCTTTGATTCAAATGAGTTCATCCCTTTCTATTTTAGCTTGCATTAGGCCAAGACACATTCATATTGCCATGTCATAGCATGCATCATATTGTTGCATATCGTCATGTGTTGATTGTGTCCCGATGTGTTCTTCGTGGTAGGTTCTGCCTCCGAGGATATTCACGAGTATCCAACTGAAGGGCAGTATCCCGCTACCACTCCATCAGGCAAGCAACCCATTGATCATTCCGATACAAACCCATGTTCTTGCTTCTGCTCTTGTTTACTGCATTAAGACAACGCGTTTCAAACTGCTGTGTGCTACGGTAGTTGAACCCTTATCCTCTGCATGACCTGTCATTGCCACAGTAACTAGATGAAACCCACTAGCATGTGTAGGAGTTGATTGAGCCATGTTTTGTGATTCCTACCTTGCTATGCCTGCTATGCTTAGAGTTGTGTCAGGTCTGGTTCATCTGGGTGATGGGCTAGAGTGAAATGATTATGTCGGTAATGCGAGGGATGTGTGGAACATGTTTTGGTAAAGGTATCGATGAGAGGCCATGTAGGAGTACATGGTGGGTTGTTTCATTGAGGCCGTCCCTAAGAACTGAGATCTGTATGTGTGATTTTAAGATTCAGCTACTACCATGCATTGGGATCCTTAATTGACCCTCTCGGCTTCTTAATCACCCTAGTACTCTGTCCAGGAGTTGCAAATAGTTTCTGGTGTTTGTAGGTTATGTGTTGGCGGCCGTGCGTAGCGCTGACCCTAGGGGTGGGCTATGTTGCGGTAGATACACCGTGGCCGGGTATGCCGGGCGCCCGTTTGGCGTCTCGGGACCCTGTTCACATCGTTCGGGTCCGTATGTGGAAACCTCGGCCGGACTCCCTGCGGATGGAACCTGGATAGGCGATAAACCTGGACTAGAGACTTAAGTGTTTAGGTAGGCCGTGGCCGACACCCTCGCCGGGCTTCCGCTTGAAGGTTGCCGAGTACATGTCGTGTAAACGGCGGTAAGTGGTGAAAGCGTGTATGACGAAGTACACCCCTGCAGGGTATAAAACTATTCGAATAGCCGCATCCGCGGTAAAGGACTACTTGGTTGCCTATACAGTTCATAGACAAGTTAATGGATACTACTAAAAAACTCAAGATAAGTGTGAGTACCGAGGATGGCCCTCTCGTAGGATGACGAGGGAGGATCCCCGGTGGAGTATTGTGTTGGTGAGTAGTGGACTCGTGTGCGAAAACTATTTTACTGGTGGAGTTCCGTAGGATAGCTTAGCCAAGAGTCAAAGCTGGCTTGCTGCAATAACCCCTCCACCTTCTTGAGAATGAGCATGTATAGTAGGTTCTGATGTAAGACTTGCTGAGTACCTTGTACTCATGTTTGCTTATTTATTGTTTTCAGATGACAACACTGCCCCCTCCGATGGGTTTTATGTAGACCTTGATGTCGACGAGTGACTAGCCACCCAGGCGGTGATCCTGGCCATGGAGGGCCCTATGTAGATAGGCAGGCTTGGAGAAGCCTTCTTTCTTTCTAGTGTCTGTACTCAGACCGGTTGCTTCCGCATGTGCTTGGATGATTGTATGACTTGAGTGTCGGGTCATGTGACCCCTATCTGTATGACATGTTATGTATGGCTCTCTGGAGCCTTTAAATAAAGTACTTGAGTTGTAGAGTTTTGTTGTGATGCCATGTTGTATGTACTCATATCGGGCATATTGTGTGTATGATTGAAATGCTTGGTGTGAGTGGGATCCGACAATCTAGTTGTTTATCCTTGGCAGCCTTTCTTATGGGGAAATGTAGTCTAGTGTTCCTCGAGCCATAGTAGTCCGCTACAGCCCGGTTCACCGGAGTCCTGCTAGCCCAGCACTACTGTTCAGGACACTTGACTGGCCGGCATGTGTTTCACTTCGTTCCTATGTCTGTCCCTTCGGGGAAATGTCACGCGGTGACTTCCGGAGTCCTGCCTAGCCTGCTACAGCCCGGGTTCCCCGGAGTCCTATTAGCCCGGTGCTACAGCTCGGAATCACTCGTTGATGACCGACATGCTCGATGTGATTCATGTATGCCTGTCTCCATAGGTCTGTGCCGCTTTGGATTCACGACTAGCCATGTCGGCCCGGGTTCTCTGTCATATGGATGCTAGCGACACTATCATATACGTGAGCCAAAAGGCGCAAACGGTCCCAGGCCATGGTAAGGCGACACCCGTGGGATACCATGCGTGAGGCCGCAAAGTGATATGAGGTGTTACCGGCTAGATCGATGTGACTTGGAATCGGGGTCCTGACAGATTATGCCTCTAATTCGTGCCTCGACACGTGGGAGATATAGTCGCATCGAGGGTGTTATAGATGCCCTCCTCCGTCACGGAGGAGGACGTGCTAAAGTTGAGAGAGGCTAAGTTCTTGACCGCCGAAATTTCGCACAGGTTGCCTGCTCAAAGGCAGGCTATCCCCAGTCCCCAGCCCGGTGAGAGCGTAGTGTTCGTGTCTCACTTCCTTCGGGGGTTAGGCTTCCCGATGGATCCCTTTGTGAGGGGACTGCTGTTTTATTACGGGCTGGAATTTCACGACTTAGCTCCGGAGTCCATTCTCCATATCTCCTCGTTTATCGTTGTATGCGAAGCGTTCCTCCGTGTTACCCCTCACTTCGGATTATGGCTCAAGACTTTCAAAGTGGAGCCGAAGATGATCAAGGGACGGCACGCAGAGTGCGGAGGCGCTGTTATAAGCAAAAATGTTGATGCTCCATGGCCCGAGGGCTCTTTTCAAGAGGAGCTAGGCTTGTGGCAACGAGAGTGGTTTTATATCACCACTCCCCGGAGCACCAAGTGGGTGGCGCTTCCTGCCTTTCGCTCGGGTCCCCCACCACGGCTAGCGTCATGGGTTAACAGAGGGTTAGATTGGGGTTTGCCCAAAGACGTGCCCTTGTTACAGGGCCAAATTAAGGATCTCTTGGAAGGAGACCTTAGCTTGGTCAAGGTGACGCAGGTCATGCTGATTCGCTGAATATTGCCCGGCAAACATCGCCCCCTTCGCCTGTGGGAGTTTAATCCAGAGGGACCATGAGCTCTCCAGAACTTTATGGGCGCAACGCCCGCGGAGATGTATAGACTGTTCTTCGGATCACAAGAGATGTGTCTGGATTTAACCGAGGACGCAGGCCTAAGCTGCAATCGCCCGGATACTCAAGTAAGCAACCTTGTGCCCGGACCTTCCATCCGTATAATTGTCATAAACTTGCCCCTAAAAGAGCCGTCCTTTTAAACAGGAGTGGATAGCGAAGGCAAAGCTGATCAGGTGTCCGGCTCCCCTTCCTGAAACCAGGCCGGATCCCGTGCTGGTCAGGATGCCGGAGATAATGCCTTTGGAGGGGGAGGACAAGGAAGCTATGGCCTCCTCGAAGGAGGCTGCTCCGAAGGGAGGAACCAACAATTCCTCTCCTAAGGGGAAGAAGAGAGCCGCCTCTGACGACCCGGAAACCATGGCCTTGAAGCGGGGGAGAAAATCCTCGTCAGAGGGTCCGACGCCGGGGAGTTCCTCGGCCGGACTATGCCCTCAAGGGGATCAGCCCTCCAGCGAGCCGTAAGTGGAGAAAGATTTTCCTTTTGAGGGATGAGGGAAATCCTTGATTTATATCTGAGAAGATTAACCAAACCTTTACCTTGTAGCTCGGACCTCAGCCCTTCTCAGCAGAGCTCGTCTTCGGGGGATCTCCTTCCGGAGATGATGGAGAGCGGAACGCCTCCCCCTGCCGTGCCGCCTAGCGAGGCAGGCGACCCTGAGGTGTCGTCGCGGAGGGTTTCTCCGAATCCGGCAGGGGCGGAAGGTAGCTATGCGGCCCCCCGAGGTTCTCCGCGTCCGGCCTTCGAAAGAGGTCATGGGACGAGCCCGACACCGTCTGGTGCTCGGCCGGAGGAGCTAAAGATTCTGCTGGGGCGAGCTTCTATCTCAGAGGAGCACCGCGCATTGATGGGCACGGTGATTGAAAGGATTTCATCCGCAGAGCGCGGATTGTATGAGGCCGTCAAAAGTTTACTGACGGGTTTCGAGGTACATTAGATAATGCATACTTTTGTCAGTTGCGCATGAATAAGATGCGCCCTGTGTAGATAGTAGCCCCTGAGACTTTGCGCGTCGTCAAGAAATGACGGCACGCGGAGGATCATAATCCCAGGTCTAAGATGTCGCCTGTGAATGTAGGCGGCAGGGTGTCTGGAATCGAGCCGAACTGACGATTTTGCCGAACTAAAGCGGCAACTGGACGTGGCAGATGCCGACATCACGCTTGTCAATAAGCGGCTTGATGAGGCTCAAGGTATGTAATTCCTCGGGCGGCATCAGGTAAGAATAGTTTTATGCCTGTGTCTTACGATGTGTGCTCTTTGACGCAGATGGTGCGGCTGCCGTGGAGAGTCTTAGGGTAGAACTTGCCCGAGCTAAAGAACAAGCCAGTGAAAGTGATGCGGCCACCAGGAAAGCCCTTGAAGAGCTGAGAGCCGAACAGGCTGCTCTTTGCCGAAGCAAGGAAGAGATGGCCGAGATGGCCGAAAAGTTAAAAAGCGCTACAGACCGTTGCAGACTTCTTGAAAAAGAAGACCAGGCGAAACAGACGGACTTAGAGAAGGCCGTTGCCAATGCCAAGGATGCGCGCTCTGCGATGAGAGCTGCGAAGGAGGAGCTGCCTCAGGCCTGGAAAGCCCTTTATGCTGCGAAGGAAATTTTGCGATCCGAAGTTTGCTCCATTGGACCGGATGTGGAGTGTGGAGGATACCTATTTGGACTTGGCAGCGAGTGCTGCTGATGCGACCGAACACTTTCGAGATCAGAAAGATCGCGAAGTGGAAAAGCTTTTCTGGTCGCAGTTTCACAATCCAGAGCGTCCACTGGCAGTGGATGATCGTTTGGCTCAATGGGCCGAACTGAATAGGTTGTCTGGACTCGCCATGAAGTACGTCATGGGTCACCTGTGGCCGGGGAGATCGGAGCCGAAGAGTTATTTCAGATTAGTGCAGCAATTCCTTGATGCGGTGCCGCGTATAAATGCAATGAAGAGGTCAGCATGCATAGAGGGCGCTAGGATGGCTCTTGCCCGTGTTAAGACATACTGGGCAGAGATGGAGACCACCGTTGTTGCATCCCGAGATTCGGACAAAAGCCGAGTGCCCTCCGAGCACTATTTTCAGGAAGTTCTTGAAGGCGCTCGTGTAATAGAGACGCAGTGCCCGAAAGATGCTATGTTATGATAGCATATGTAATTATAAAGTAATATTTTGGTAAACTGTAGTGGCATTTTTTATACTTGTGCCTCCAAGTATTGGGAACACCTCCTGTGCGGCCGTTTAAGATATATATATATATATACAAAATCTGAAAGATGGCAGTCGTTGGCTTCAGCCCCCACACACATAGTGCGGGGGTGCTCGCAGAAGACGCATTTTCACACTTAACCCAACGTCTTGGTCCTACAAAGGAGGTGATAGCGCAGCGGGCCAGGCAACCGGACTATAATGCTTTAACACTTTCACTTAGCCATAGGAGTTTGACAGTGAGACTATTTAGGTAGCCCCTTGGTGGCAACTGCGCTCGTCCGAGTTCGGGGCGCGTATGTGCCTGACCGGGAAGCGGCCCTTCGTTAAAGCGGAGGAATCTGATAGATTCTGATAGGTCATCGAGTGGCTGACCAGTCTCACGCTACATCATGACAGTCAGTTTTTGGCTTTCTCTACCGAGGTGCTCGCCCGGCCGAACCGGGGAACAATCGTAGTAGTTCTCCTGGTGCTACCTTAGCCGATAGAGCGGAACGTAAGGTAGCCGAACTTAGGAGCCGGGCAACCCAACATTTGACCAAAGACATGATTCGGAGCCGATGCATATAATGCCAAAACTCGCGACGCCGAACACTCCCTAAGGTGTTTGGTCTTTATGAGTGCGGGCGAAACAACACTCTTTATTAAAAAAGCCCCTAGTGTCCAGGTACGTGCAAAAATTCTGACGTGGCCACATGCCAAGACGCCAGCCTCCTCCTTGGTTATATCAGAAAAAACCAGGGGATGTGTAGCAACAAGAGACAGTAAAAAAGGTTTACGCAGGGTCTTAATCTAAAAAGAATCCTTTAGGACGGGTCCCTACTGCACGTCTGCGCCTGTGTCTCTGTTGTGCCGTATCCTGGACGGGCGCCGCACGACGTTCATCTGTAAAAGAGAGAAGCTGAGTTGAAAACGGGTCATGCCGAAAAAGTTAAAAATAAACAAAGTATAAAGTAAAATATATAAGATTGAGCTCTATTGTCTCTTATTGTATATGCGTGGAGCCCCTAGTGCGGGATTATATGGCCACTAGGCCTGCATCAATGATGATTTTGCACCGAACTCGTCTATCCGCGTTCGTGGTCTTGAATGACCTATTTCGAAGTTTTTCGGCCGGTGAGGCCATTTTGCTATGGGGCTGTCAAGGCGGCCGCACAGTCCTCCGCTTGGGGAGGCGCACTTTAGTGCTTCCCCTTCAAAGAGATGATGCCTCGTGGACCGGGCATCTTAAGTGTAAGAGATGCATAATGCGGTATTGCGTTAAAGCGAGCGAAAGCTTCGCGTCCCAGTAGTGCTTGATAGCGACTTGAGAACGGGACGATATGGAAGGTCAGCTTTTTGCGGCGGAAGTTATCGGCAGAGCCGAATATGACTTCGAGCCGGAGGAAACCCATACTATGGGTGTCCGGACCAGGTATTACCCCTTGGAAGGAGGTTTTGCTGCGGCGGATTCTTGCTGGGTTTATCCCCATGTGCTGGATTGTATCCTGATATATCAGGTTTAGTCCACTGCCGCCGTCCATAAGGACATTTGAAAACTGGAGTCCGCCAATTATTGGATCGAGTATCAAGGCAGTCTAGCCTACATTCTTGATATTTCTAGAGTAATCTAGCTGATCGAAGATGATCGGTTTTGACAACCAGTGGCAGGACCCTTTGGGGATGGGCCGTGTGGTGCGTACCTTTAAGGGCGCTGCACATTTTGTTATGTGAAGTGAGTTCACTGTTTTTACTTCTTGCGGGAAGTTCTTTTGTTTCTTGGTGCTCTGCTTTTGGGGTTCGTCCTCGTCTTCGCTTGGTGTGTCGAGCCCCTTGTGTTCGGCATTGAGTCTGCCGGATTGTTTGAAAACCCAACAGTCTCTGTGGGTATGGTTAGCAGGCTTCCCGGGAGTACTGTGTATCTGACATATCCTGTCCAGGATTTTATTTAGGTTGGATGGATCGTCCCTGTTATCCTGGGGGGGGCAATTTTGCCTGATTTTGTCGTGAGCCTTTGAATCCGGCATTGACTGCCGTGCTCTTCGGACTTTTGTCCTTAGTCCAGCGACGGTCCTTGTTGCGTCGCGGTTTTCCGTTTCCATCCCTAGTTTCGGATGTACTTGGGTCGCTGGGGCTGCACCTTGCCAACCAGCTGTCCTCCCCTGCACAAAAGCGGGTCATGAGGCTTGTTAGTGCGGCCATTGTTCTTGGCTTTTCTTGGCCAAGGTGTCTGGCGAGCCATTCGTCTCGGACGTTATGCCTGAAAGCTGCTAAGGCTTCGGCGTCTGGACAGTCGACTATCTGATTCTTTTTAGTGAGGAATCTATTCCAGAACTGCCGAGCTGATTCTCTGGGTTGTTGAGTTATGTGACTAAGATCGTCTGCATCCGGAGGGCAGACATAGGTCCCTTGAAAGTTTGCTCGGAAAGCATCCTCGAGCTCTTCCCAGCTTCCAATTGTGTTTTTGGGAAGGCTTTTAAGCCAATGCCGGGCTGGCCCTTTAAGCTTAAGGGGTAAATATTTTATGGCGTGGAGATCATCTCCTCTAGCCATGTGTATGTGGAGGATATAATCCTCGATCCAAACTCCAGGGTCTGTTGTCCCATCATATGCCTCTATGTTTACGGGTTTGAATCCCTCTGGGAATTCATAGTCCAGGACCTTATCGGTGAAACATAGGGGGTGTGCGGCGCCCCTGTATTTGGGTGTGCCGGATTCTGATGATGGCTTCATAGCGTTGCTTACGAGAGCTTGCTTTCTTGGCCCATAAATGGACCTGACTGGGCCATGATGCGAATCCTTAAGTGGGTCGCATGCTGATTTAGGTGCGGCGCCGCTTGCCGCTTTATGGGGTCGTCTATCCGACCGTGTGGCTTTCTCATTTTTTGAATGCGAGGGCTCTAGGGCCTCTTCTTCGAATTCAGGTAGTAGCTTTCTTTTCGGATAGCTTTTAGTGCGGCGACTGTCACCGTATTTATCTGCGGTATTGATTACTTTGCTCCATCTAATCCGGAGTGCATCTTCCGCTGTTTTTAGCTTCCGCTTCTGCTTTTTTAGGCTGCGTGCAGTTGCAACGAGCCTCTCATGGAGATTCTTCTGCTCCATAGGTTTATTCGGCGTGAGGTCATCCGGAATGCCGTTTTCGCCGGAGGAGGGATGTTCAGTTTCTCTATCCGTGTTGCCCTGTTCGGACGGTTGCTCTAAGTCCTGCTCGTCGTCTACCGGCTCGTCCTGCTCTACGGCTGGGTTTTTGTCGAGGCGGGGCTTGGGTCGGCGTTTACGCCGACGCTTTGATTGCTTTTCGGGGGGTCGATCTCCCGTCCCATCCCCTTTTTCCTCGTTGTCGCTTCCTCTAGGGGTATCCACCATGTACACATCGTGAGATGAGGTGGCTGTCCAATGCCCTATGGGCGTTGGTTCGTCGGTATCTCCTGCATCGTCATCCATGCTGTCGATGTCTCCGGAGTCGAAGTTGAGCACGTCGTTTAAATTGTCGACAGTGGCTACCAAGTGGGTGGTGGGTGGGCTTTGAATTTCTTCATCGTCTGTATCCCATCCTCGCTGACCGTAGTTCGGCCAGGGCTCTCCTGATAAGGAGAGATACCTGAGAGAGTTCAGGATATCGCCACAAGGCGAGTGCTGAAAGATGTCTGCGGCGATGAACTCCATTATCGGCGCCCAATCGGATTCGATCGGCAGGGGCGCGGGGGGTTCGGAGTTCGGAAAGGAGTCCGGATCCTCGGAGTCACGGATCATGCAGAGTGCGGGGCTAGCGTTCGGCTCGATCGCCTTTGAGATTGAAGCCCCCGAGGTGACGTCCAACCGCTTATCCTCGATTGGCGCAATAGGCTCCGAGTTAGGGGTCAGAACCGATGCGTGTGCGGCCTCCAGGACACTGTCCGGAGGCAGAGCTAGATCATGCCCCTCGAGATAGTGCGGCGCGCTTGGCCGTGGCTCGAACCCGTCGAAGATCAAGTCTCCGCGGATGTCAGCCGTGTAGTTTAAGCTTCCAAACCTGACTTGATGGCCAGGGGCGTAGCTTTCGATCTGCTCCAGGTGGCCGAGCGAATTGGCCCGCAGAGCGAAGCCGCCGAAGACGAAGATCTGTCCGGGGAGAAAAGTCTCACCCTGGACCGTATCATTGTTGATGATCAAAGGAGCCATCGGGCCTAAGGGCGACGACACAGGGGAACTCTCAATGAAAGCACCAATGTCGGTGTCAAAACCGGCGGATCTTGGGTAGGGGGTCCCAAACTGTGCGTCTAGGCCGGATGGTAACAGGAGGCAGGGAACACGATGTTTTACCCAGGTTCGGGCCCTCTTGATGGAGGTAAAACCCTACGTGCTGCTTGATTAATATTGATGATATGGGTAGTACAAGAGTAGATCTACCACAAGATCAAGGAGGCTAAACCCTAGAAGCTAGCCTATGGTATGATTGTTGTGTATGGAGTTGATTGCCTACGGACTACAACCCTCCGGTTTATATAGACACCGGATAGGGTTAGGGTTACATAGAGTCGGTTACAATGATAGGAGATCTTGAATATCCGCATCGCCAACCTTGCCTTCCACGCCAAGGAAAGTCCCATCCGGACACGGGACGAAGTCTTCAATCTTGTATCTTCATAGTCCAGGAGTCCGGCTGAAGGTATAGTCCGGCTACCCGAACACCCCCTAATCCAGGACTCCCTCAGTCGCACTCCCGGCAAGGGAGTCGACGAATACGCGGTCCCAGCAAAGGTCGCACCCCCGGCAAGGGAGTCGACGAATCCCGGCAACGCAAGTCAGCCCACCGTCCAACGTCTTGGACAGTGGCCCACATTTTAGCGACTCGTTAATTAATCCCTGATTAATTAATTCATTTCTGAGCGGCAAAAATAAGTTTCGGCTCGGGTCATTCCCGCAACCCGCAACCCGCGGCGCGCGCGCGTCGTGACGAGGCAGGCGGCGGAGAAGGAGGAGCGCGCGTGTACTGCTCCTCTTCCCAAGCTCCCAATGGCAAGTGGTAGAGCAGCCCTTATAAAGGGGTCTCAACTCTTCTCAACTAGCAAGGTGGGACTAAACTTCCCACCACCTGCCATCTCATACATGGGCCTCAAGATTAACCAGGGATTAGTGTCTTATATGGGCCTAAGCCCATCCATAATCCAACAATCCCCCACCAGATCTCGAGGCACATAAGTTTGTCAACTATTCCAAACAATGTTTGATATACCAGAATTTTCAATGGAGACTGTTAAGTTGAACTTCCACCTAGAGCAATAGGATTAGACTTCTTCACAACGAAACAATGGACTATGCCTTGAATTGTTAGTTTGGCGTGCAGAAGTTTCGCCTATTGTCAGCTGATACATGGCTGCCGAAGGCTAAACCCCACGGGTGGAGCTTATTAGTCATACTCCGTACCTTCTCATGAGCTTAATAGAGATTACCCAATCTCATAGACTGTGACCAGCAGTCGGGCTCACATAGGTGTGTTCCTCCAAAGAATGCTCTATAGGTTAGCATCTTGCTTACACAAGCTTTGGAACACATTAAGACAAAAGTCATCCTGCCTTACAGAATTGAGAGTATTGTGTATCTCCAACGGAGTGGGTTAATTAAAGATACTCTCATCGGTTGACCGCTGGATTGTTTTCCCAGGGCCTAGTTCACGGGATCTCCGATCACATAGGTTGGGTTACCCCCATGTCAACTTACGTGGGTCTCATACCCATCTCCCTCGATGCATTTTCTATCACAATCCGTGATAGCCCTTTCATAAAAGGGTCTGCCAGATTCTTAGCCGTCTGGATATAATCCAACGCTATTACTCTGGAGTTTCTTGATTTTTTGACAGATTTCAATCTTCTTCTTATGTGCTTCGTGGATTTCATGTTGTCCTTTGAACTCTTAGTCTTGGCAATCACCGTTTGATTGTCACAGTTCATAAGGACAGCCGGCACTGGTTTATCAACCACCGGCAAATCCATCAACAGCTCTCGAAGCCATTCTGCTTCGACACATGATGTGTCTGATGCTGTGAGTTCTGCTTCCATAGCCGATCTGGTTAAGATCGTCTGCTTGCAAGACTTTCAGGAAACAGCACCACCACCAAGTGTGAAGACATGTCCACTTGTGGCTTTCATCTCATCAGCATCAGATATCCAATTCGAATCACTATACCCCTCAAGTACCGTCGGGTACCCAGAATAGTGAATTCCATGGTTCGTAGTACCTTGCAAATAACGCATCACTCGTTCAATAGCATGCCAATGCACATCTCCCGGATTGGAAACAAACCGGCTCATTTTGCACACAGCAAATGAGATGTCAGGACGAGTAGCACATGCTAGGTACATCAGTGAACCAACCACTTGAGAATATCTCAATTGGTCTACAGCCGTGCCTTCGAACTTTTGAATCCGCACGCTAGGATCATATGGTGTTGCAGAAGGTTTGCAGTCCGAATATCCAAAACGGCTCAAAATCTTCTCAACATAGTGGGATTGCAAAAGTGTAATTCCACCCTCAGAATTTCTCAGTAGCTTGATGTTCAGGATAACATCAGCCACACCCAGGTCCTTCATCTTAAAGTTGTGAGATAGAAAAGACTTGGCCTCGTCAATGACCTTGAGGTGGGTCCCAAATATCAGTATGTCATCGACATACAGACACAGTATAACTCCTTCGCCCCCACCATAGCGATAGTATACACATTTGTCAGCTTCGTTCACAACAAAGCCAGCAGATGTCAGAGTAGTGTTGAACTTCTCATGCCATTGCTTAAGCACTTGTTTCAGGCCATACAAAGATTTCACTAGCTTACACACCTTTCCTTCTTGACCATTTACTACAAAGCCATCCGGCTGTTGCATGTAAATTTCCTCGTCTAGCTCTCCGTAAAGGAAAGCCATCTTAACGCCCATCTGATGAACGAGAAGACCATGCGAGGCAGCCAAAGTGAGTAACACTCGAATGGTTGTCAGTCTAGCCACAGGTGAATAAGTGTCAAAGAAATCCTCTTCTTCTTCTTTCTGGGTATAACCCTTGGCCACAAGCCTAGCCTTGTACTTCTCAACAGTACCATCGGGCCTAAGCTTCCTTTTGAACACCCACTTACATCCTAATGGTCGACAACCATAAGGACGATCAGTGATCTCCCATGTCCCGTTAGCCAAGATAGAATCCATCTCACTACGGACCGCATCCTTCCAGTAGTCAGCATTCGGAGATGCATAAGCTTCTGAAATGGAGCTGGGAGTATCATCATCCACGAGGTACACGAGGAAATCATCACCAAAGGACTTTGCAGTCCTCTGTCTCTTGCTCCTAACAAGAGCTTCCTCGTCACCCTCCGTGGAACTCTTATCACTTTTATGTTCATAATATTCCATCGGAATAGCAGGTTCAGGAGTCTCATCAGATTCCAGTCTAGAATTGCTTTGCATATCTCTCATGGGGAAAATATCCTCAAAGAATGTAGCATCCCTAGACTCTATAATTGTACCGACCTTCTGGTCAGGTACCTCAGATTTCACCACTAGAAATCTATAGCCAACGCTATGCTTGGCATAGCCAAGAAAAACACAGTCCACGGTCTTTGGTCCCAACTTGCGCTTTTTGATTATCGGCACGTTGACTTTCGCCAAACAGCCCCAAGTGCGCAAGTAAGAGAGTGTAGTTCTTTTCTTTTCCCATTGCTCATAGGGAGTAGTCTCATTATCCTTTGTGGGAACTTTATTCAGGACATGACAAGATGTCAATACAGCCTCCCCCTCCATGCCTTGGATAAACCCGATGTATCTAACATGGCGTCAACCAAATCAGTTAGAGTACGGTTTTTCTGTTCGGCAACCCCGTTTGACTGGGGTGAGTAGGGAGGCGTCCTCTCATGAATAATACCATGTTCCGCACAAAATAAATCAAACTCATTAGAAAAGTACTCTCCACCATGATCAGACCGAACTCGTTTTATTTTTTTCTCAAGTTGGTTCTCAACTTCAGCCTTATAGACTTTAAAGTAGTGTAGAGCCTTATCCTTAGTATTTAACAAATACACATAGCAGAATCTAGTGGAATCATCAATCAGAGCCATGAAGTATTTCTTTCCACCTTTAGTCAACACACCATTCATCTCACAGAGATCTGAATGTATGAGCTCTAGAGGTGCCAGGTGTCTCTCCTTCGCAAGCTTGTGAGGCTTACGAGGTTGCTTAGCTTGCACACACGCATGGCACTTAGAGCCTTTAGCTAAAGTGAAACTCGGGATTAAATCCATCTTATCTAGCCGCATCATACAACCGAAATTTATGTGACAAAGACGTGAATGCCAAACCTCAGATTCGTTCACATTAGAATGAATTTGGTTCACGACTTTATTACAGAAATCCTCCAGGAAAAGGCGGAACAAACCACCACAATCATATCTTTTTCCAACAAATAGTCCATATCGAGATACGACTACTTTGTTAGACTCAAATACTAACTTAAACCCTTCTTTACATAAAAGGGAGCCACTAACGAGATTCTTATTTATGGCGGGGACATGCTGCACGTTCTTCAGTTGCACGGTCTTTCCCGAAGTAAACTTCATATCTACCGTGCCAACACCATGAACAGAAGCATGCGAGGCATTCCCTATCAGGACGGAACAATCTCGTGCGACCTGGTAGGAAGAAAACAAAGACACATCAGCACACACATGAATATTGGCCCCAGTGTCAATCCACCAATCGGTGGACTGACAAACTGAAAGTATGGTAAACAGATTACCATACCTAGATGCCGCATCATTGTTGCTCAGAGTGACATTCACAGACTTGGAGTCCTGTGCTGGCTTCTTGTACTTGTTTGGGCACTTGTTTGCCCAATGTTCATCTGAACCACAAGTAAAGCAGCCATCTCTCTTTTTGTCTTTCTTCTTACCCTTCTTCTTAAAGGTAGTATTCTGCTGGACAGAGTTCTTTCCCTTGAACTTGTGGAAGTTCTTCTGCACCACATGGCGCTAGAAGAACCCTCTGCCCCTTTCACGTGTGAGTCCTTTGCTCTCGAGTTCTGCTCAACACTGAGATGACCAATGACATCCTCAACAGAGAATTCACGTCTCAAGTGCTTGAGAGAAGTAGCAAAGTTCCTCCAACTAGGAGGGAGTTTTGCAATAATGCAACCCGCGACAAACTTGTCCGGTAACTCACACTCCAGGAGCTCCAGCTCCTTAGCAATGCACTGTATCTCATGAGCCTGGTACAATACAGAATGGTTATCAACCATCCTGTAATCATGGAACTGCTCCATGGCATACAACTCACTGCCAGCATCAGTTGCGCTGAATTTGACTTCAAGCGCATCCCACAAGTTTTTGGCAACACCCATATGAATATAGGCGTCAACCAACTTGTCTCCAATCACACTCAGAACTGCTCCCAGAAAGATTGTGGTTGCCTCCCTAAACGCCTTCTCCTGTTCAGGAGCAATCATTTCTGTGAGGGACACACCACCAACCCAGAACACGTTCATCGCTGTGAGCCACAAGGTGGTCCTAGTCTGCCAACGCTTAAAATGCGTCCCAGTAAACTTTTCCGGTTTCAGAGTAGCAGCAAAGCCTTGAATCGAAAAGTGCCTAAAATAAGGTTTTTGGATTGTTGGAAATATTAGCACTTTTCTGATTAGACTTATCCACGAGTAAACAGTAAGCATGGCATAAAAGGTATGCATCTCATAGCGATACCTAACCATACTAGCGCGTGCAGAACATAGAACCGAACCTTCTATGAGCATCACATATATAGCTAGCATAAATACGAGTAAACGAGGGATGAACAGATTATACCCCCCAGTTGGCCAGGCCAACGCGGCGGCTGCAGCAGCAGCCTCGACGTCGTCCGTGGCCTTCTTCTTAGCGGCGGCGTCGTCGGCCATGGTGTCGATGCAGAGGAAGTAGTGGAAACAGAGGCGAACAGAGTTGGGGACGGATCGGGAGCAGTCGTGTCGAGACGCTCCCCAAAAACCTTATTGTCGTTCTCCCGGGCAGGATCTCGAACGACAGGGTTTCGGAGGCACCTGCTCTCCCGACCAACCGTGCACGCGGTCGTTGGTTACTTCACTGGTCAGAGCCTTCTTATATAGTCCCCCTGGCTCCCAATGGCAAGTGGTAGAGCAGCCATTATAAAGGGGTCTCAACTCTCCTCAATTAGCAAGGTGGGACTAAACTTCCCACCACCTGCCATCTCATACATGGGCCTCAAGATTAACCAGGGATTAGTATCTTATATGGGCCTAAGCCCATCCATAATCCAACAATATTAGCTTGTAGCTCTACTTTTTCCTCTTGCAAGTTTTTATTTGAGCGTAGAAACTTCAATTTTGAGGCACACAATCTCGCAAAGTATGCATGTAATCTTCCCTTAGGTAGGCATGTTTGGTTGGGCAATCCTCATGACCCAACTATTGTACCTATGGACATTACTTTGATTCAATAAAGTTTGCGAGATTACTAAAAAAAACTAAAATTGACGCTTCTTTAAAAAAGGAAAAGGAAAAGGAAAAGGAAAAAAAGAGTGTGCTTAAGCGCGGAGCAACGAAATCACTAATCAAGAAATACTCTTTGCAAAGGTGGCTCACACCTCGCTAGATTGCGACAAGTGGTGCACTACATGTGCGCCACTTGTCGTAACCTGTGAGTTTTTTTGTAGATTCGTTTATTTCAATGTTTTATCTCTTAAACCGTGTGTTCAAATCTCAAACTATTTTCACCGTTGGATTCCTCGCGTTGAGATTTTCAAAACTTGATCCCATGTTGATAGGTTTCGACGAACTTTTTTCAAAAGAACATGTGCCTCTCGTGGAGTATTATGGAACAGAGAGAGTAAGCCTGTGCCTCTCACGGAAAAAGAAAAAGAAAAAGGAAAAGAAAAAGAAAAAGAAAATAAAGCTCTTTTTTTCTTTTACGATAGGCACGATTATACCTCTTGCAAAAACAAATTTGTTTATACATGAGAAGTAAATTAGTGCCTCTCCCTGAAGTTTTTTTTAAAAGACACGTTTTCCTTTTTGGATGTGCCTCTTGCGGAAGCAAATCTGTTCCTCTCGCGAATCTTTTCATATATGAGAAGTAAACCTGTGCCTCTCACAAAAAAATGCGTTTTTTTCATTTTTCAAGAGGCACGATTGTGTGTCTCGCAGAAGAAAAATCCATGCCTTCACAAGAAGTAAATCCGTGCATCTCCAAAAGAAAAAATACTTATTTTTTCTTTTTCTAAAAGGCACGACTGTGTCTCTCGCGGAAGCAAATCCGTGCCTCCACGAGAAGTAAATTTGTGCTCTCGCAGGAAAAAAAGATAATGCACTTTGTTGCCAATTTTTTTGGGTCCAAAACCAAAGAAAAACCGAGGGAAAACCGAAAAGTCTAAAAGTCGAAAAAACATACAGAAAAAAGAACAAAATCTGAAGGGAGCGTCCAGAGCGCAACATGTGGTGGCGGCTGAGTGGCGCGCTCACAGCCCACTAAAACTGACTCTTACAGGGGCTCCTAAAGGAGTACTCGCTGATTAGTGGCTTTCATGGAACAGGAGTTGGCGCGAACTTACTCTTTTGTTTCCGCCTTTTGGTTTACAACATGGGTCGGCATCTTTTGGGCTAGCTCCGCGACTATAAATTGTCGAGCCCTTCCCTTCTTTTTTGCTCCTACTATCGATTCACGCCTTCTCCCTCCGCCGTCGTGCCATGAAATGTAGCCGCTTTCCTCTCCACGCTGCCAATCTTGCATTGGTTGGATTTAGGTTGGGCCACCCACGCGGAGTATAGGTCGGTGAGCAATTGAGGAGGCGGCCACCATGAGAGGAGGAGCACGGCTTCACGCATCGGTGCATCCCCGTTGATCCCCACGTCGGAGACGAGTGCAGAAGTGGTGGGATGGGACGCCATCCTGCTGTGCTACGGGTAAGACCAACGTTATCATCTGATTATTAATGAAATGGAGAGACCTACAGAAGATTGTGAGTGGCTTAACCCAGACAACTGAACCAGATCAGATTGTTTGGAAGATGCGCATTTTGAATTAATTATGCCACTTTATTTGCAAAGTTTTAAATAGCGAGCTATAGGTCGATGTGGAGTTTTTACTCCCGAGCACAAATGCTCCTGGTATGAATAGCAAAATGAAACATTAATAGCGCCAAGAACATCTCTAGCAGATTCCGTAAACCATCGTCATGTAAAATCATTTTAAAGGGTACTATAAAACATTTATACAACATTTTTATGGGATGATGTGTGTGTTGGCAGAACAAATCATGCATAAATAGTTTCAGGTCCCTGCAAAATAGCATCAAGCCCCCTACAAGCAAAATGAAGATTGCAATTGGGTCCTTCACAGACAAGGTGCAGGCTGGGACGGAGGTGCCGCAGCACGAGGAGGAGCGTGCACTCGCGTCGGCGGCAACAACAGCTAGCTAGCTAGCTCGCTCGTGTAGCTTGCAGCCGCACACCTCACGACGCTCGCGGGGCAGGTCCAGTAGCGGCGACAGCTAGGGTCCGGTGGTCGTCGGTGTCGAGGTGTTTCGGCAAGGTCGCGCTCAAGGACGACCGTGGCGGGAGCTAAAAGTTTCCTCCCGCCAACTGTTCTTTATTTTCCAGGTCCCAGCAAAAATTGTCCCAAATCTTATAGATATAGAGGAAATGACCCAGAATATGCAGAATTTCGGATTTTCTTTTTACAGGATGGATGATTTTGTGGGATCTATTCGGAGTGAAATAAACGCCCTCGTCCCGTAAACCGGCGGTTATTTTACCGGATGACTTTTTTTAAGGATTTGCTAGAGATGCTTAAAATTGGACCTCATTTAGCGCTATCTGTCCCACCGGCCGGCCCAACATCGCGTGAGCGGGTCGAATAGTCTAACCTAGCCCGCCCTAATCATACCACGCTACGGACGGCCGCGAACGGCGGCCACACTCGGCTACTCCTCCCGGTTACCCACCGGCGAGTGCTCAGGGTGACGCAGCGTCTCGGCCACGCTGCTCCTGGCCGCCCATTCTCCTGTCGCTCCCGAGCTCGTCGCTGTCACGACCCTAGCCTGAATTACTCAACTCCAGTTACAAGATTCGCGGCGTCTCGCTAGAATTGGGGAATAGAAGGCTGATGCAGCAGCTTGGAGGGGAAGGAAAAGGAGGATAAGAGACACTGTCTCACGTTTTTCATCAGTGATGCTTCATCCACTCGTGGACCCTGACTAAATACTCTAGTCCAGTGGCTCTGGACTGGGCTTGGCCTTGTTGCGCCGCTGGGCTTCGGAGTCCACTTGGGCCTCACGTTGTCGCTGCCTTTCATCTGTTCTCTTCTGAATCTTGATGGCTTCTGGCAGACACGAGGTCGTGACAATACCCCCTCCTGGAGAGACAACTTGTCCCCAAGCTGGTGCCGTAGGATAAGCAGCGACGATGGAGAACACCTCCTCCCAGGTAGTGTGATCTTCTTGCAAGCCTTCCCACTACACCTGAACTTGTGCCTTGAGCTTGTGCCCTTGCTTCACAAACCTCTCGCCCGAAATCCGAACTGGTTGGCACAACTTTTGTTCTGCAATCATTGCCACCAGCAGTGGTGCGGCATCTATATCCCCTGCTCGAAGCGCCTTCTTCAGCAGCGAGACGTGAACCACTGGGTGAATGCGTGATGTGGGAGGCAGGTCCAGCTTGTATGTGACCAGTCCAATTCTCTGCAAAATGGTGTACGGCCTGAAATACCTGAAGGATAGCTTCTGGGAGCTGCGGGATTCCAATGATTGCTGCACATAGGGTTGCAGTTTAAAGTAAACGTGATCCCCCACTTGAAAGCTGTGTTCCAGGCGTTTTTTGTTGGCTTGGTAAGTCATGCGTTGTTGGGCCCTCTCTATATGTTGTTTGAACAGAGGCATCATTTCTCCGCGCTCCTCCAACCAGCTAGCCAGATCTGGGTTTGTGCCTTCTGGTGTTGTGGGTACTCCAAAATTTCTGGGGGAGCGCCCATACAGAACTTCGAATGGTGATCTTCCAAGAGAGGAATGGAAAGTTGTGTTGTACCAATGTTCCGCTTGAGGCAGCCACTTCTCCCACTAACTTGGCTTGGAGTGTATCATGCAGCGCAAGTATATCTCCAAACATTGGTTGAGCCTCTCCGTTTGACCATCCGTCTGCGGGTGATATGACGAGCTCATGTTGAGGGTGATATCCGCCAAATTGAACATTTGTTGCCAAAAACTGCTAATGAAGATTTTATCCCTGTCAGAGATAAGCACCTCTGGCATACCGTGCAGCCTATAAATCTGATCCATGTATATCTGGGCCACCGTGGCAGCAGTAAAGGGATGTTTCAACGGAATGAAGTGTCCCACTTTCGAGAACTTGTCTACCACCACCATGATGGCGTCAAACTTGCCCGACTTTGGTAGTCCCTCGATGAAGTCTAGGCTGACAGTGTGCCAGGCTTCAGGTGGAATGTTGTGGGGTTGGAGCAGCCCCAGAGATTTGTTGTGCTCGGTCTTGGCCTGCTGACATACCTCACAGGTTTGCACAAATTTCTGGATGTCCTCCTTCATGTGTGGCCAAGCAAAGAGTTTTCTGATTCTGTGATATGTTGCCAGAAAACCAGAGTGCCCTCCCATTGCACTGCTGTGCAGGGCCAACAACACTGATGCATGAGTTGCTTTGTGAGTACCCAGCCAAACCCTGTTTTTGTATTTGATGATGCCATTCACCTGGGAAACCCCTTATCATTTGTGTTGCTCAAACTCAGTTCTGTAAGGAATTGTTGTGCTTTTGGGTCTAGCTGATAGCCTTCTATCACGGTGTCGAGCCATTTTGGTTGGACAGCAGATATGGCATGAACCTCCTGGTCATGCTCTCTTCTTGATAGTGCATCTGCAGCTTTGTTGGTGATGCCAGGCTTGTAGAAGATTTTGTACTGCAGCCCCATGAGTTTGAAAAATGCTTTTTGTTGGATGTGGGTGTTGAATTTGTGGTCTCCCAATTGGACCAAGCTTTTCTGATCCGTGTGAATGACAAAGGGGTTGTGCTGCATATAGGCTTTCCATTTGTCAATGGCCAGGATGATAGTTAGGCACTCCTTGTCATACGTGGAAAGTGCCTGATTCCTAGGGCCCAGTGCCTTACTGAAGAATGCCAAGGGATGCCCTTGTTGCATGAATACTGCTCCCACCCCTGTTGCGCAGGCATCTGTTTCCAGCACAAACTCTTTCGTAAAATCTGGCAGTGCGAGCACCAGCGCCTGTACTAGGGCATGCTTGAGTGTTTGAAAAGCTTGCTCTTCTAGGGAGGTCCATATATACAACACATTTTTTCTGAGCAAGTTGGTCAGCGGTTTGCTAATGACTCCGAAATTTCTTATGAACTTCCTGTAATATCCGGCCATACCAAGAAATCCTCTTAGCTGCTTGACAGAAGTAGGTTGTGGCCACTTGGCTACTGCAGACACCTTGGCAGGATCCGTGGAAACACCTTGTGCACTGATGATATGTCCCAAGTATTCAAGAGCCGGCTGGGCAAAGGAGCACTTGCTTCTCTTCACATACAAGTTGTTTTGTTCTAGAGTCTGAAAGACATACTTGAGATGCTGTACATGCTCTTCCAGTGAACAACTGAAAATCAAAATGTCATCTACAAATACCAAAATGAACTTTCTGTTTCTCGGGCTGAATATAGTGTTGACTGCAAATTGGAATCTAGCTGGAGCACAAGAGAGTCCAAAAGGGATGACCCTGAATTCGAAGTGACCATGGTGTGTCCTGAAGGCAGTTTTTGGCTCATCTTCTTCTGCCATTCTTATTTGGTGATACCCAGCTCGGAGGTCTAGTTTTGTGAAGTACTTGGCCCCAGACAGTTCATCCAATAGCTCATCCACCACCGACATGGGATATCGGTCCTTGACAGTAATGGCATTCAGATGCCTGTAGTCCACACATAGTCTCCAACTGCCGCCCTTTTTCTTGACCAGCAACACCGGAGAAGCAAATGGACTATGGCTGGGCTTGATGATTCCTTGTTTGAGCATCTCAGTGATCTGCCTTTCATCTCGTCCTTCTGCTGGGGACTGTACCTGTAGGGTTTCACATTCACGGGTTGTGCCCCCGGAACAAGCACAATCTTATGGTCGAAGCCCTGTGCGGAGGTAAGCCTTGTGGCTCCTGAAACACTTTGGTATGCTCTGACAACACTTGTTCTACTTCAGGTGGCAGCAACACCTCTTTCCCAGCATCATCTAATGAGCACAGCTGCACAACTTGAACCACCGCTCTTTCCTGAATTTGCTTCTGCAGTTCCACTGCTGAAATTGGGGCACATTTGGTTGTGTTATCCTTGACTCCCTTAAGTGTAATTCTCTTGGTCCCATATCTGAACCTTATGACCTTTTTCTTCCAGTCAATCCACATTGGACTGAATTCAGAGAGCCAGTCCATTCCCAATATAATGTCATACCCAGACAACCCAAACACCCTTAATTGTGTTTGGAACACCTGTCCTTGGCATTTCCATACTGAATTTTCCACCATTTCGCTGCACACTGTTTTGCCCCATCTGCCACAGTTACAGTGATTGGGCTCACCTCCTTTTTCTCCAGGCCTAGATCTTTTACAGTGTTATCGCTAATGAAACTCCCGGAGCTGCCAGATTCGACTAGGATCAGCACTTGCTTGCCATGCATCCACCCTTGTAGCCTGATTGTTTTCTTACCGACACCCCCACCAGTGGCACATTGAGATATCAACATTACATCTTCCTCTCCTCCACTGCTAGACTCCTGCTGATCATTTTCATTGTCGGAGTTAGACTATAGCATCAAAATATGTAACAGTTCTTGGGTTGTGCAACCTGATGGCTTTCTGGATGTTCAGGTGCAGCCCTCCCACGAACTTGGTGACGAAGAACGCCTCATCATAGTGCTTGTTATGCACTAAAACCTTGTGTCTGAGCTCCTCAAATTTGTGATGGTAGTTTTCCATGGTATCAATTTGTTTGCATCTCTCCAATGCTTCCAGATATTTTAGGTGTTTATCTTTGCCAAACTTGGTGTGTATGGCCACCACCAGCTCTTCCCAGCTCTCCACCTCATGGTCTGCCTCATAGGTTTGTAACCACAATGCCGCGTTCCCGGTGAAATGCATGGTAGAAAATGCCGCCCAAGAATTGCGGGGAACCTGGTACATGGAAAAGTACTTCTCACAAACTCCCTTCCACCATCTCGGATTCTCTCCATCAAATCGAGGGAAATCAGTTTTTGGCATTCGCAATGACCTGAATCGGCCCTTGTTGCCTGATCCTTCGCCGTCCTCCATGCCTGTGTAATCTCCCATCTCGAAATGAACAGGAGTTTGAGGGAATTGCTTCTTACTTTTGTTCAGACCCGGTGCTGGTGCCATGGCCGCCCGGGAGGCGTCCCCCAATTGGTCGCCGATTCCCGCTCCTCTCGCCGGATCTGGTGTGCTCATCAGCACCTCGGACTCCAAAGCCGTCACACGCCCTGTCACCTCTTCCAAGGACTTGCGCATCGCGTCCATGGACGAGTCGACAGTCGGCATCCAGGTGCCCAGGTTCTTCGCTGTGGTCAGCAGCAATTGGATCGATGCCATTGTGGCCTCACTCTCCTTGCGCATCTGCGCCAGTTCCGCTGTCAACGCCTCCATGGCTCACTACACCCGAGATCACTCACTCCGAAATTACCGACCCTTTGTTCAGACTGATGAAGCAGAGAAAGAACTCTCCGCCTCGGCCTTGCTTAGGGACTTACCCGGTAATCCAAGAGAATCGAGCGGATCAAAGTGGCTCTGATACCAGATGTCACGACCCTAGCCTGAATTACTCAACTCTAGTTACAAGATTCGCGACGTCTCGCTGGAATTGGGGAATAGAAGGCTGATGCAGCAGCTTGGAGGGGAAGGAAAAGGAGGATAAGAGACACTGTCTCATGTTTTCATCAGCGATGCCTCATCCACTCGCGGACCCTGACTAAATACTCTAGTCCAGTGGCTCTGGACTGGGCTTGGCCTTGTTGCGCCGCTAGGCTTTGGAGTCCACTTGGGCCTCACGTTGTCACTGCCTTTCATCTGTTCTCTTCTGAATCTTGATGGCTTCTGGCAGACACGAGGTCGTAACAGTCGCCTCTCCTCCCGCAGCTTCCGGCGATGCATCTTGGCGGGCGGTGGCTCGCTCGGCCACCTCTCCTCGCAGCTTCTCCCGCTGCTCGCGAGCTCGGCCGACCGCGAGCTAAACTACATCGCCAGGCAAGCTCATCTATCCTCTGTCTTGTCCTCTATTCTTGATACAACAAGCAATGTATGGACTGGTATGGATAAGTGATTGGTTGATGACTGATGAATACACGAATACACGATGCATATGAAAATAACCCCATCTGACTGATTCAGATGTGCAGTAAAATCTGAATCGATCCCTGTGTTATTTCCTTGGTTCATTTCTGTTCTTTTTCTGAATCTGTAAACTGAACTAGTACCTACATGTTGTATTCAGAGTTGGATTGGTGTTGCAGCAGACCAGTTTCCGTGGCCCGGCTAGATGGCAGACGCAAACATGGTAGATCTAGTAATTAAGTTCGACTCTATCTGACTAGATTGATCAAGCAGTCATGTTCATGTGCATGTTGTCCATATTTCACAATGCTTAGCAGTAATTTACAGACTGGAATTGCGTTATATGGTTCAAAAGTAGTGACTACTAGAAGATTGTGACTTCTTATAAATATACATGATGGCTAATTGTATGAGTATTTTTTGTTTTTTCATGATTTATGCAAAACCGCTAAATGTGGCTTAGCCCGCTATAGCTTCTCATAGCTCCTGGAGAAGCGGCCGCTAAATGTCATAGCCCGCTATTTAAAACATTGCTTTTTTGTCCCGGCTGTCACATGTTTTTTGTCTGCCTTTTATCCCATAATAAACTCCTTACCCGTGATATATACCTGCATGAGGAATCTTGTTTGTTGTGTTGTGAGAAAGAGACCTTCCAACCTCTATTCTCTTGTTGTCACGTGGTACAAGTGGTGTGGAAAGAAACTGTCAATGTGCTTCAATGCTCTGAATTTGTTAATTTTGAATCTATGGCTCAACAATACCAATAATGCTGCTTTGAATAAGATTACTGCCGGTATGTTGTCGACTACCTGGAAATTATGTAATGACATGTTTTTTTGCTTGATTACCATGGTATGGTTTACAGGTGATGTGTCGGTGACCATCGGGGTTACTCAAATGCATGAGACCGTTGTGTCCCTAACTGAACTTGCAGATCCTGCAAAAAGTTCCTGCTCCCTTACGGAAGCAAAGATGGTGGAAGCTCCCCAGCTCAGTTGGCAACGAAGAAACGAAGGACCACACTTTTGCTGGGGCCGATGACCACTATGGCAAGACGCGGCGCTGTTATGGTCAGATTTATTTCTGCCTATGTCCTGTTAAGCTGATGGTGGTGGATCTTGCTTCAGCTGGTTTTATTTTGATGGATGTAAGAGTGGGCTTGGATGTTGTTTCGTTTCTATGAAAGCGAGCAGGGCGAAAGGCCTTCAGATCTACAAAATGTGACATTAGGTGATTTCTTTTGCATAGTATATTGATCTGGTGGCCACTCGGTGTATATTAATATGGCCGGCTGTCACCGGAGTTGGTTACAGAAATTTTGATTCTCAACATATCACAAAATATTTTCGCACAGAAGATTACAAAACTTGTACACACCAAACATTTGGCACGTTGTTAGCTTGGTGCTACTATTCACCAGCTAGCAGCAGCCTAGAGAGGTCAACACTCAACACTGCCATCATCACTTAAGAGGGAAAACGGGTGCCGTTTTGGGGAACTTATTTTTGGATATCTGGCCTTTCTTTTCTTCGAGGAAATTCTTGAATATGGGTGCGGCCTTTTATAGCCAAACAAAGCAGTTCTTCTAGTTTCTTCTCCTCTGGCTCAACAAGGTACAGTTGATGATCACTAGCGAGTACAGTTTCTGCTTCAGCTTTGGGTTTCCTTGATTTTAATGAGGCATTGTGATCTTTGTGTTCCGAGCAAGCGTTCAAATTTCTGTATGTCGCTCAAGATAATTTCATAGCATTCAGACTTCCTGATGTTTGCTCCAGAACCGGTATTTTTAGTATCTTTTGTTTGTCTGCTCCTTCATGAACAAGGGCATCTGTTCATTGTCCTAACTACAGTTTCTTGTTCATAATTGGTGCAGGGCTGCAACAGGAGCTTATCCACCTCGAAGTGCAATTCAGCAATAGAGATTGCATGCCCATATGGGTTCCTTCACAAGTAAATCCTCTCCTCAACTTCTTCATGTTACATAGCTTGCTACTACCTTCGTTTAAAATTACTTGAAGTTGTTTGTCTTAAGTCAAACTTATTTATGTTTGACCAAGTTTATCGAACAATTTGCTAATATCTCCAACATCAAGTACATATAGTATGAAAATATAGTTTATGATGAATTTTACAAAACTAATTTGGTATTATAGATGTTGGTATATTTTTCTATAAACTCGGTCAAACTTAAACAAGTTTGACTTGTGACAAACCTAGAACTTTCAATAATTTGGAATGTAGGGAGTACACCACATCCGCTACTTATGCTAAAGCTGTTTTTTTCAGATGGTGTGGCAGCTGATTCTGCAAGTCAGGCGACTCCCTTCGCTAAAGTTGGGTTTTCAGCAAGACCTCATTTTGGTGGTTGAATCCTCTATTGAAGATGGGCTACAAGAAACCCCTTGAGGACAAAGACATACCACTTATAGGCGCCGTAGATCGAGCACGCAACCATTACATGATGTTCATGGAGAAGCTGATGGCAAGAAGTCACATGACACACCATCATTCTTCTGGACTATTGTTTCTTCTCACAAGCATGCCATCTTGGTCTCAAGTTTCTTTTCTTTGCTCAAGGTTGTCACCTTGTCTACAGGCCCGATAATTCTCAAAGCATTCATCAATGTCTCACTTGGGAAATGGACCTATAAACACGAAGGCTATGTGCTTGCTACGTTAATGTTCGTCTACAAGTGTTGTGAATTATTGTCACAGAGACAATGGTATTTCCGCACTCGGAGATTAGGACTGCAGGTGAGGTCACTCCTGTCAGCAGCTATTTATAAGAAACAACATAAGCTATCGAACGCAGCAAAAATGAAGCACTCTTCTGGAGAAATTATGAACTATGTGACCGTCGATGCGTATCGGATTGGGGAATTCCCATACTGGTTCCATCAAACATGGACAACAAGTGTTCAGCTTTGCATTGCTCTGGCAATTCTATACAATACGGTTGGTGATGCAATGATTTCATCTTTAGTTGTCATTATTATCACTATACTGTGCAGCGTTCCATTGGCCCGACCGCAACACAAATTTCAGAGTAAACTTATGGAAGCACAAGATGTGAGATTGAAGGCCATGTCTGAGTCATTAGTTCATATGAAGATCTTGAAACTTTATGCATGGGAAGCTCACTTCAGGAAGGTCATCGAGGGATTGAGGGAGGTTGAGTACAAGTGGTTGTCTGCATTCTAGCTTAGGAGGACCTACAAAGGTTTCCTATTCTGGTCATCTCCTATTTTGGTTTCAGCGGCGACCTTTGTAACATGCTATCTTTTGGAAATACCTCTTGATGCTAGCAATGTCTTCACCTTTGTGGCAACTCTACGTCTTGTGCAAGACCCTGTTATATTGATGCCGAATGTTATTGCTGTTGTGATACAAGCTAAGGTTTCTTTCACTCGGATATCAAAGTTCCTTGATGCACCTGAGCTAAATGGACAAGTTAGGAAGAAATACAATAGTGGCACTGATTATCCTATAGCGATGAATTCCTGTAGCTTCTCTTGGGAAGAGAATACATCAAAACCAACTCTAAAGATTATAAATCTGGTAGCCAAAGCTGGAGAAAAAATAGCAATATGTGGAGAGGTAGGTTCAGGTAAGTCGACGCTTTTGGCTGCTGTACTCGGAGAGGTCCCCAGAACTGAAGGCACGGTATGTTTTATTAGAAGTTCATTGTCTAGTGAAATATCTGTCATATTCAGAATTGAGACATTTAGACATGAAGAAACATAGCCAGTTGACAAACAACATCATGTTCAGTTTGCAAAGTTGTTGAAAATTATGCTCGACAATGTTGCATATATGAATTAAAGTTCATTTTTTTCATAAGAACTTCATTTCAAACTCTTGAACTTTGGATAAACATTCCAGATCCAAATATGTGCGAAAATAGCATGTATTTCTCAGAATGCATGGATCCAAACAGGAACTGTGCAAGACAATATCCTCTTTGGATCGCCGATGGACCGGGAAAGATACCACAACACAGTCGCGAGGTGCTCATTGGTCAAGGACCTTGAAATGTTGCCATATGGAGATTGCACACAAATTGGGGAGAGAGGAGTAAATCTTAGTGGTGGTCAGAAGCAGCGCATTCAGCTTGCTCATGCACTATACCAAAATGCAGACATCTATCTTCTTGATGATCCTTTCAGCGCTGTTGATGAAACAGTGTATGCAGACTGTATTACTATTAGAGTGTGAACTGTTTTACACATCTCTTTGTAACAGGAATATGTCGTGAGTTCTCTATCAGACAAGACTGTTCTTTTGGTGACACACCAAGTGGATTTTCTACCTGTATTTGACTCCATTTTGGTACCTCTGTCCACTTGATGTCACCATCTGATGATATTTGTGCCCCTGTGATTTATATTATCTGTAATTAGCTTGATTTATTTGTTGATGTCATCTAACACAATGATGTTTTTGTCAGTTAATGTCAGACGGAGAGGTCATTCAGTCTGCACCTTATCATGATCTATTGGCTGATTGTGAAGAATTTAAAGGCCTTCTAAATGCCCATAAACATACTATTGGTGTTTCAGATCTTAATAGCAATATATCCCCTCAAAGATCTAAGGAAGTATCAATAAAGGAGACAGATGACATTCATACAGAGTTTGTGAAGCCATCGTTGGCGGATCAACTGATAAAGAAAGAGGAAAGGGGAACAGGGGATGCAGGTGTTAAGCCTTATATGCTTTACTTGCGCCAGAACAAAGGATTCCTGTATTTATCCTTTTGCATCATTTCTCACATGATTTTCATTGCTGGACAAATATCACAAAATTCATGGATGGCTGCCAATGTCCAAAATCCTCATGTTACTACACTGAAGTTAATTTCTGTGTACATCATTATCGGAGTTAGCTCGATATTTTTCTTCTATCAAGATCTTTATCAGGTGTTGTTCTTGGGATTCAGACATCAAGATCCTTATTTTTTGAGTTACTCAATTCGTTGTTCCGTGCATCAATGTCCTTTTTTGATTCTACTCCTCTAGGACGGGTTCTTAGCCGGGTAAAAATTCTTAAACCAATGGCAAATACAACTATTTTTTTGTTCTGTTTTACACCAAAAGATTCTTCTCAGGATAGATTAACTCGTTCCCTTTTTCTTCTAATGCAGGTCTCTTCTGATTTGAGTATCGTTGACCTCGATGTTCCATTTGCCTTCATGTTTAGCCTCGGTGCCAGCTTAAATGCATATATCAATCTAGTGGTATTGGCTATTGTTACATGGCAAGTTCTATTTGTATCCATTCCAATGATAGTTTTAGCAATTAGGTTGCAGGTAATTGGTATGAAGTTATTTCTCTGTGGCTAAACTATGTTTCTTTATTGTAAGCCTCATATATATAATTATTTGAATTCATTCACCAAGTGATGTTTTGACCGAGAGTGAATGAGCATGCAGTTTTGCATTCAAAGTTCTCATTTTCTGAAACCTGTTATATTTGGTCATGCAGGGGTACTATCTAGCCTCGGCCAAGGAATTGATGCGGATCAATGGTACTACCAAATCTGCCCTAGCAAATCACTTAGGTGAATCAATTTCAGGGGCTATAAAAATAAGGGCCTTTGAGGAAGAAGATCGATTCTTCGCTAACAATTTGGATCTTGTTGACAAGAATGCAAGTCCATATTTCTATAATTTTGCAGCAACTGAATGGTTGATTCTATGTCTAGAGATAATGAGTATTGTAGTTCTTTCTTTTTCTGCTTTTGTCATGGCCCTCCTTCCACGAGGAACTTTTCGCCCTGGTAAGTAATTATATGCATACCACCATGCTTCAAATATTGGAAATTTTTGATAACTAGCTTGTTTTATTGGCCATCAATGTGCAACTAATTTGCGAAAAATGTTAGACTCATGCCATATAAATGTTGCTACCTTTCCATTGCCTTTTGAGTGAGTTCTAATAAGCTTTTGTTATAAGAAAATTTTCTTGATAATCCCTCCACTAGTAGATGCTCCCTCCGTCCTCAATTAAGTCGACACATAGAAATTTTAAGACAGATTATGGAGTGGAGTAGAAAATGCATTGGAAAGGTGCCGACCACTATCTCTCTCCTCTTTAATTCCCCCACCTCTAATGAGCTAAGCGCATGTAGAAAATGAGGAGACCATGTGTTAAATGTTATTAGGTTTGATTCCTGTGTGATGGGAGGGTAGCATTTTTTTTGTACTTCAAGGTGCATTGGGAAGATAGAAGTACACTCTTTTTTGGACAAATCTCGAATGCTAAACATCCACTTACTTGAGGACGGAGGGAGTAGATGGTGTTTTAGACCTGACACGGGTCTCCAAAAAACTTACTTGACTATTACTCATCACTTCTAAATAGACATCTGTGTCGCTTCAGGGATGGCTCAAGCGAAACACTAGCCACCGTCACCCCCGTCTCCTCCCTCTTCTCTTTCTGTCACCGCCGGATGAGTCCATCGGTCAAAGCCCATCTGGCGGTGGGCTCATCTCTTCACTCAGAGGGGATCCCCTGGCTGGCACCCAAGCGCATACAACGCATCGTCATGGCTGCAAGGATAAAGCGGTGCTCACCTATGGTGGTTCCACTACTAGGAAAAGGGTTATAGATGGAATTAACACTAATGGCGCATCTGACATGTGGTGCGTCACTATAATATAGCAGTGGCGCACCATGTGCAGGTGCGCCATTACTGTGGAAGACACTAATGGAGCATCAGATACATGGTGCGTCATTAGTAACAATTTTTTTCATTTTCCCAAACATACTAATGGCGCATCATGTAGACAGTGCGCCATTACTAGTTAGGTGCGTCATTACTAAGTTTATTTCCCTCTAGCTAATGGCGCACCGCCAGTGGGTGCGCCATTAGTAATCTTCCCCCTAATTCGCCCGATCCCTTCGTCCCTCCCTCCACTTCCCCCTCGCTCCACACCCGGCCGCTCCGACGACCCCCGCGCCCCGCCTCGCCGTCTCGGGCCTCGCTGCCGACCCACTGCGCCGCCGCCCCACCCACTGCGCCGCCGCCCGATCTCCTCCGCCCGTAAGCCCCCTCCTCCTCCGTTCGCCCATCGCCTTCGGCCTCGTGCCCCACCCGCCGCCGCCCTCCTCCATTTCGCCACCGACATTAGGGTTTTGGCCGCCGACGCCGCCTGCCCTCCCCCTTTTGGCCGCCGACGCTGCACTCCGACCTGCTCTCCTCCCCCTCCGACTCCCTTGTCGGCGTCTCGGTCGGGTCCTACCCCGCTACCCCCTCCGTCTTGGTGAACGACGGCGGCGGCGCCGCCGCTGATGCTGGCTACAGACCTTCCCCCCTCCGCCGCTCACGTCCCCGCGCCCTGCGCCCCCCGCCCCGACGGCAGCGTGACCTGGAGGCACCGCTCATCGGCAACGACAAGGGTAAGTCCTCCTCCTCGTTTGTCTCCCGTTAACTGTATTTTATCTTCAATTCAGCAGCCTCCATGTGTGGATTTTGGGCAGTAAGATCGCCAGCCACATTAATTGTGTTTTTCTTGCTTTTGGAAGCAGGTCCCCTCCTCCAAAGAGGTTGAGAGATCCTCCGTGAAGGTCACCACCCCTCCTCCTCGCCGCCCTCTCCACTGCCATCCCAGATTAGTTCCTCCTCTCCACTACCACCCCTCCTCAAGCTTCCCGAATGATGTTTGAGGTAATTCCATTCTGCCTTGTCAACCTTACAAAGGACAGATTTGAGGTGACTGTAGTTTGGCATCTTCAGAATTTCACAAAGGTGGATAACCTTCTAATGGCCATAATGTGCCCTACTGTCAAAAAATTCAGTTAGGTACAGTTAGCATCATGTAAGAAAATGGCCATAATGTGCCCTGATAATGATGTATTTTGTCATAAAAATATATAGTGGAGTGCCATGATAATGACATGCTGCTAGTAGTTACTTCCATGAGTTGTTTTATTGACATGGCACATTTGCAATGGAGTTTTATATATCTTTAGCCACTGTTCATTAACAGCAAGTCAGTTTTGTTTATAGTTGAAAGTAAGTGTGTGGTTTGAAATTTTGATCTGATTATGACATCTAGAATTATGTCAGTTTTGTTTTGTAACTAGAAGACCAAAGTGTGTTACTTGTGATCTTCTGATGATGCTACTTGTGATGATCTTGTACTTGTGATGATGCTACTTGTGATCTTCTGAAATGACCCATTGGCGACTTCATTACGCGGGGATAATGATTTTGCAGGTACCCAGAGAGGCCCTTGAGTTTGCTGGAATGTCGATTAACTTCCGTTCCGGCAAATTCGGGTACTCCATATATGTCCTATTTTCAGCAAAGGTCATGCTGAAATTTTCCGTAAATTTTAGCATGACTTTGCTAAAAATAGGACATATGGGGTACTTGTGACTAATGCATGGGCCGGGGTATCTTAGTACTTAATTAAGTAGGATCAACTGCCCCTTTATTCTTGCTGCATTAAACCATAGGTTTTAGGGTGCCTCATTTGATGAAGTTATTACTATGTTTTTCAACAGATAATCCCAGAGAATTGTGTGCCTCATTTGATGTATAAGAAAGGTAGTCTTAATCTTTTGAACATACAACCAGTTCATCCTACAATCTCATCTGTCCATACGAGATTTCTAAAAGAAGTGGAGACATGAAAATCAAAGGATGGAAAAAATGTATGGACAGTCGTAAGGAGGTTCTTGGAAGTAAAAGGAAGCGAAGCGCAAGAATTGGAGACAGGATGATCTCCATTCTCCATAATGGAGAGTCAGGGTCTATATTGTTTTATGCTATTTTACCTTAAATAGGGTATTTAGGTCCTGTCTAATACTGATGATCATGTGCTAAGAACAATTAAGTAGGGTTGGTTCAAGACTTGTAATGTTCTATCTTAGTATTACTTCCGACAAACTCGCTACTCGCGGTCTCGAGACTTGTAATGTTCTATCTTTGTTCGGTCTTTTGAATTCGGAGACTAATATGATGAATTGTATTTGGAGACTAATCTTCTATTATATTCGATGAATCTGCTCTTGCTGTGGGGTGCTGTCTATATTCTGTCCAATAATATATTTTGTAACCTGTGCAAAATTCAGAAAAGTAAAAAAACTAATATTCATACTAATGGCGCATCACCCCACAGTGCGCCATTAGTATGCCAGATACTAATGGCGCGTGGTGGCCTATACTAATGGCGCACGGCGTGGTGCGCCATTAGTATACCAGATACTAATGGCGCACCAGTGGTGCGCCATTAGTAAAAAATACTAATGGCGTGGTACTAGTGGCGTACCAGTAGTGCGCCATTAGTAGGCAAAACTGATGCGCCACTAGTAGGCCTTTTCCTAGTAGTGTTGATGGTGGCAGATTTAGGCATACTCGCCTAAATCTAGCTGCTAAAGTACTCCCATGGCTGGGGCGAAGACACTAGTTGCAGATGGTTGTGGTGGCAGCGGGCGCTGCCCTGCAGTTGGATTCGGCTTGTCAAGGGGGCTTGCGCTAGATTGGGTGCTCAGTGGTTGTGCGTTGGATATGGCATGTTGTGTGCCTGACACGGTTCAACGCGTAGGCAGATTGATGGCCCGGACATGGATGGCTCGAGCTTCGGTTGCAGCGGCCAGATTCGTGGCACGAGTTTGGCGGCTCCTCAATGGTCTTGGCGGTGATATGTGGGAAGATGTCTCACCCATCTACTAGCGCCACTACAACCTCTTGTCACTGATGGCAATGGCGGGAACACTCCTCCTCATGAGGTGGTCGGCTAGGTGGCTTTGTGGGGCATGTGCTTCTTTGGTGCATACTTCTGAGCAGTGTTGTGAGAGGGGTGCGACCTATCCGATGGACACCATGGTGGTTTTGTGTGTAGCACTGATTGTGCAGCTTTCGAAAGATCTATTGCAAGATCATGCTTAGAACATCGCGTCATATCCGTGGTAAAAACTATTGTTTTGGCCTTCATTGGTTAGACTTAGCAGCGGCTGAACTTGCATTGTTACCTTGTTGAAGGCGTTGTCTCCATGTCATGTTCTAACCTTGATTGGCCGGTCTTGGCATTCAAGATGAAACTCCTTGTCTTGGTTGTCTCCAGTCGGATACGACGATGGTGGCGCGAGGGTGTTATCCTTTCTTGAAGGCATTGTTGCAGAAGAAGTCGACTTAATCTTAGGCATGTACTCTTCATATCTTGTAATGGTTCTAGCATAGTTATCTATGTCTTGTTCTCTGCTTGTCGATGGCTTTGCCGAAAAAGGCTTTCGCCCCGCTTTATATATAAAGCACGATCCTCACACCCCAGTACAACGCACGCCAACACAACACACGCACACACCCAAGGCATGATACATAGGTGCTGAGCACGGCAACACCACCCCTAGCACTACCACCGCGAAGAGATGAAGCCGCATATGACGAACCGTGGGCTCCAAGGCGGCGCCTTCAGGAAGGATACGACACCGGAGCATCACCACCTCCCAATCCAAGGATCAGAGTTTCCCCCGAAGCTGCACGATGAGCAATGAGAGCCACGACGACGCCTTCAAGAAGGGAACGAGCTTCACCGCCATCGGTCCGTCCGAAGATAGAACATGTTTTCACCCCGGCCAAAAACTCACAGCCATCGAACGCCACACCCCGGTGACCATGCCGCCCACAAGGCCATGGCCACCGAGCAGCACCAAGCCACGGCCTCCGCCTGAGAGCACCGCGCAACCACCACCAGGGCCAGCACCCCGGCATCCAAGACCTTGACACCACCTCACCCAGACCTGCCGCTATCCCAACTAAAGGGACGAGCAGAAAGGTCCCACCTTTAGCACCTCTGGGCGACCCCCAGTGCTGAGACCCAATAGGCTGGCCACCTGGCCTCCATCTACCCATCCTGCAGCACCGGGCACGAGGCGAGCTCGGTCCCACAACACCGTGCGCGAGACGAGGTCAGTCCTGCAGCACCGTGTGCGAGACGAGCTTAGTCCTGCGACACTATGCGCGAGATGAGCTCGGACCTGCGCACCGGGCGCGAAACGAGCAATGGACCGCAGCTAGGAGAAGGCCAGACCTTCGCTGATCATAGCGACCGGACGAGGAGGAGGAGGGGTCAAAGGTCGATACAAGCCGCCTACGGACGAACCGACGCCAGGACGTGCCAACCGTCACCAAAGCCGACTTGCCAAGCCACCGTGGAGCCATCCACAGCCGGAGCAGCGACCACCACTGCCATTGCCCAACCCGCGCCGCCCGGCGAGCTCCACGCGTCGGAGTCGCCGGCCACACTCCTCCCAGGGCACCACCACCACCACGCCGCTGCCTCCCCGGAGATGGAGGAGGCAGCCGGCCGCAGTCCAAGACCAGCGCAGCCCGCGCCATCCAATAAGGAGCTCGAGATCCCCCGGCTGGACACGCATCCACCATCACGCGCTGCCGGCCGCCACAACCTCCTGCTGCCCCACACGAGATGCCGCCGACCAGCAGCACACGGGAGCTCAGGCGAGATCCCTCCACCCTCCTGCGTCGCCAGCCGGACCCCAGGCGCCAGATCCAGGCGGATCTGGCCAGACGCCCACCAGGGCGCCGCCACCCGAGCCGGACCACCCAGCAGCCGCCGCACCACCACCGGGGCTTAGGCCGTTGCCGCGCCGCCACCAGACGGCCGCACCATCGCCACCGTGCCGTTGGGCCCTGCGGAAGCCCAGCGCCGCCACCCGCAAGCTTCGCCCCGCGACGGACCCTGAAGGCAGAGGAGGAAGGAAAGGCCCTGCTGCCACCGCGCCGATCGGGCTTTGCCCATCGACGCCTGCCGACGACGGCGGGGGAGGGAGGGGAGCAGGGGGATGGGGGAGCGGTGGCTAGGGTCCCTGTCGGTGTCAAAACCGGCGGATCTCGGGTAGGGGGTCCCAAACTGTGCGTCTAAGGTGGATGGTAACAGAAGGCAGGGGACAAGATGTTTTAACCAGGTTCGGGCCCTCTTAATGGAGGTAAAACCCTACGTCCTTCTTGATTATTCTTGATAATATGAGTAGTACAAGAGTTGATCTACCACGAGATCAGAGAGGCTAAACCCTAGAATCTAGCCTATGGTATGATTGTATGTTGTCCTATGGACTAAAACCCTCCGGTTTATATAGACACCGGAGGAGGTTAGGGTTACACAAGGTCGGTTACAAAGGAGGAGATATACATATCCGTATTGCCTAGCTTGCCTTCCACGCCAAGTAGAGTCCCATCCGGACGCGGGACGAAGTCTTCAATCTCGTATCTTCATAGTCCAACAGTCCGGCTGTCCAGAGACCCCCTAATCCAGGACTCCCTCAGTAGCCCCTGAACCAGGCTTCAATGACGATGAGTCCGGTGCGCAGTGTTGTCTTCGGCATTGCAAGGCGGGTTCCTCCTCCGAATACACCACAGAAGATTTTGAATACAAGGATAGTGTCCGACCCTGCAAAATAAGTTCCACCCATACCACCGTAGAGAGAATAATATTTCCACAAATCTAATCTGCTGACACGTTTTGGCAGCATGACATCATGCCATGGCCTGGTAATTATTCGAACTATTTTTCTTTAACCAGCCCCGCACATAACGCGAGATGGTTTCTTGACACGTCTTGTCAAAGCAGAGATCGTGTTCCCTTTATCACGGGATTCTCATTAATACGGACGTGGGTAACCCAACCATGCCTAGGACTCCTAGATCTTAGGCAAGTCCCAAACAACCATGAGGAGGACGCTTGATATTCACCCTCTTTATAAAGGGACAAGGCTTTTACCTTTTTCCCTCCCGTGCTCAATCGAATCCTTCCCCCGCCTCGAGTTCTAACACCCAAAGCCCAGGTCAGGTGCTTCGGACCTTCAATCATGTCCGGGTCCAGCCTTCAAGGCCGGTGGATGCCTTCCTCTGTCACGGAGGAGGATATCAAGAAGTTGAGGGAGGCCAGATATCTGACCGCTGAAATTTCGCATAGGCTGCCCGCCCGAGGGCAGGTCGTCCCAACTCCCGAACCTAACGAGAGCGTCGTGTTCGTCTCCCACTTCCTTCGAGGACTAGGCCTCGCTCTGGATCCCTTTGTTAGGGGTCTTATGTTCTATTACGGGCTGGATTTTCATGATCTGGCCCTGGATTCCCTTCTTCACATCTCGTCATTTATTGTCGTTTGTGAGGCCTTCCTTCGCATTACCCCTCACTTCGGCCTGTGGCTCAAGACCTTCGATGTGAAGCTGAAGATGGTCGAGGGGCAGTATGCAGCGTGCGGAGGTGCTCTAATAAGCAAAATTGCTAACGCTCCATGGCCAAAGGGTTCCTTTCCAGAGGTGTCCGGATTGTGGCAACAAGAGTGGTTTTACGTCACAGCTCCCCGAAGTGCCAAGTGGGTAGCTGCCCCCACCTTTCGCCCGGGCCCTCCACCACGATGTCATGGATCAGCAAGGGGCTGAGCTGGGGTCCAGCCAAGGACGTGCCAATACTGCAGAGCCGTATCTGAGATCTCTTCGAGGGAGATTTCAGTCTGGTTATGGTAATGCAAGTTATGCTGGTTCATCGGGTCCAGCCTTGCAAACGCCGGCCCCTCCGCATGTGGGAATTCAACCCGGAAGGACCGCACACTATTCAGAATTTCCTCGGCATGACGCACAAGGAGATGTACAAATCGTTCTTCGGACCCCAAATAGAGTGTCCGGACACTACCGAGGACGTGGGCCTGAGTAGCAACCGCACTGCTCCCCAAGTAAGTAATTGTTGGGGAACGTTGTAGAAAACAAAAATTTTCCTATGGTTTCACCAAGATCCATCTATGAGTTCATCTAGCTACGAGTGATCGGATTGCATCTACATACCTTTGTAGATCACGCGTGGAAGCGTTCAAAGAACGGGGATGAGGAAGTCGTACTCGACGTGATCCAAATCACCGGAGATCCTAGTGCCGAACGGACGACACCTCTGTGTTCAACACATGTACGGTCAGCGTGACGTATCCTCCTTCTTGATCCAGCAAGGGGGAAGGAGAGGTTGATGAAGATGCAGCAGCACGACGGCGTGGTGGTGGATGCAACAGTCACTGCAGCAGGGCTTCACCGTTCTTCTGCGAGAGGGAGAGGTGTAGCAGGGGAGAGGGAGGCGCCAAGACTCAAGGGTGCGGCTGCCCCTCCCTCCCCCCTTTATATAGGCCCCCTAGGGGGTGCGCCGGCCCTAGGAGATGGGATCTCCTAGGGGGGGCAAGGGGTGGAGTGCCCCCAAGCCAGCTGGGGCGCCCCCCACCCTACGGTTCCCAACCCTAGGCGCATGGGGTGGGCCAAGGGGGGCGCACCAGCCCACTATGGGCTGGTTCCCCTCCCCACTTTAGCCCATGGGGCCCTCCGGGATGGGTGGCCCCACCCGGTGGACCCCCGGGACCCTTCCGGTGGTCCTGGTACAATACCGGTGACCCCCGAAACTCTCCCGATGGCCGAAACTGCACTTCCTATATATAATTCTTCACCTCCGGACCATTCCGGAACTCCTAGTGACGTCCAGGATCTCATCCGGGACTCTGAACAACTTTTGGGTTACTGCATACTCATATCCATACAACCCTAGCGTCACCGAACCTTAAGTGTGTAGACCCTACGGGTTCGGGAGACATGTAGACATGACCGAGACGGCTCTCCGGTCAATAACCAACAGAGGTATCTGGATACCCATGTTGGCTCCCACATGCTCCTCGATGATCTCATCGGATGAACCACGATGTCGAGGATTCAAGCAACCCCGTATACAATTCCCTTTGTCAATCGGTACGTTACTTGCCCGAGATTCGATCGTCGGTATCCCAATACCTCGTTCAATCTCGTTACCGGAAAGTCACTTTACTCGTACCGTAATGCATGATCCCGTGACCAGACACTTGGTCACTTTGAGCTCATTATGATGATGCATTACCGAGTGGGCCCAGAGATACCTCTCCGTCATACGAAGTGACAAATCCCAGTCTTGATCCGTGTCAACCCAACAGACACTTTAGGAGATACCCGTAGTATACCTTTATAGTCACCCAGTTACGTTGTGACGTTTGGTACACCCAAAGCACTCCTACAGTATCCGGGAGTTACACGGTCTCATGGTCTAAGGAAAAGATACTTGACATTGGAAAAACTCTAGCAAACGAACTATACGATCTTGTGCTATGTTTAGGATTGGGTCTTGTCCATCACATCATTCTCCTAATGATGTGATCTCGTTATCAATGACATCCAATGTCCATAGTCAGGAAACCATGACTATCTGTTGATCAACGAGCTAGTCAACTAGAGGCTTACTAGGGACATGTTGGTGTCCATGTATTCACAGATGTATTACGATTTCCGGATAATACAATTATAGCATGAATAAAAGACAATTATCATGAACAAGGAAATATAATAATAATCCTTTTATTATTGCCTCTAGGGCATATTTCCAACAGTCTCCCACTTGCACTAGAGTCAATAATCTAGTTACATTGTGATGAATCGAACACCCATGGAATTCTGGTGTTGATCATGTTTTGCTCTAGGGAGAGGTTTAGTCAACGGATCTGCTACATTCAGGTCCGTATGTACTTTACAAATATCTATGTCTCCATCTTGAACATTTTCACGAATGGAGTTGAAGCGATGCTTGATGTGCCTGGTCTTCTTGTGAAACCTAGGCTCCTTGGCAAGTGCAATAGCTCAAGTGTTGTCACAGAAGAGTTTGATCGGCCCCGACGCATTGGGTATGACTCCTATGTCGGTGATGAACTCCTTCACCCAAATTGCTTCATGCGCTGCCTCCGAGGCTGCCATGTACTCCGCTTCACATGTAGATCCCGCCACGACGCTCCGCTTGCAACTGCACCAGCTTACTGCCCCACCATTCAAAATATACACGTATCCGGTTTGTGACTTAGAGTCATCCAGATCTGTGTCGAAGGTAGCGTCGACGTAACCCTTTACGACGAGCTCTTCGTCACCTCCATAAATGAGAAACATTTCCTTAGTCCTTTTCAGGTACTTCAGGATGTTCTTGACCGCTGTCCAGTGTTCCTTGCCGGGATTACTTTGGTACCTACCTACCAAACTTACGGCAAGGTTTACATCAGGTCTGGTACACAACATGGCATACATAATAGAACCTATGGCTGAGGCATAGGGGATGACACTCATCTCTTCTATATCTTCTGCCGTGGTCGGACATTGAGCTGAGCTCAATTTCACACCTTGCAACACAGGCAAGAACCCCTTCTTAGACTGATCCATATTGAACTTCTTCAATATCTTATCAAGGTATGTGCTTTGTGAAAGACCTATGAGGCGTCTTGATCTATCTCTATAGATCTTGATGCCTAATATATAAGCAGCTTCTCCAAGGTCCTTCATTGAAAAACTCTTATTCAAGTAGGCCTTAATGCTGTCCAAAAGCTCTATATCATTTCCCATCAAAAGTATGTCATCTACATATAATATGAGAAATGCTACAGAGCTCCCACTCACTTTCTTGTAAACGCAGGCTTCTCCATAAGTCTGCATAAACCCAAACGCTTTGATCATCTCATCAAAGCGAATGTTCCAACTCCAGATGCTTGCACCAGCCCATAAATCGAGCGTTGGAGCTTGCACACCTTGTCAGCATTTTTAGGATCGACAAAACCTTCCGGCTGCATCATATACAATTCTTCCTTAAGGAAACCATTAAGGAATGCCGTTTTGACGTCCATTTGCCATATCTCATAATCATAGAATGCGGCAATTGCTAACATGATTCGAACGGACTTCAGCTTCGCTACCGGTGAGAAAGTCTCATCGTAGTCAACCCCTTGAACTTGTCGATAACCCTTAGCAAAAAGCCGAGCTTTATAGATGGTCACATTACTGTAACGCCCGGGTAATTAAGCTACAGTGAACCTCTGCTAATGATGCCACGTCACCTCGATTACTGTTCCTAGTATCGTGCTAGTTTGAAACTGATTCAAATTCAAATTCAAAATCAACCAAAGAATAAAAACTTTTCAAAATTTAAGACAAAATGTTCGGGGTGTGCAAATAAATGCCTAGGAATTTATGGTGTGGGATCCATGCCTTTGTAAAAGACCTAAATACTTAAAATGAATTAAAACAGAAAAGAAAATAAATAAATAAAAAACTAAACTAACAAAAAAAGAGGAGAAAGCCCCCCCCGCTGGGCCAAGTGGCCCAGCTGGCCTCAGTCGACCGAACGGGCCGCCCCCCCTCGGCCCGGCCAGTGGCCTGCCAGGCCGGCCCACTCCCTCCCCTGGCCTATAACCCCGTGGGGGCACCGAACCCTAGCACGATCCCCATTCCCCCCTCGCACTCCTCACTCTCCCCCCTCCCTCCCGATTGGATCGGGAGGATAACGGCGCCGCGCCCCGGCCTGCCCCCGTCCTCCTCGCCGTGGAACGACGCCGCCGCCCGGAGCTCCTACCCCGCCGGCCTGCTCCCCGTCGCCCGCTCGTCCCCGACGGCCTCCCCAACCTCCCCCGAGCTCGCTCCCGAGACCCTACGCGTCCCTCCCCGTGAGCTCCTCTCCTCCCTTTCCCCTCTGTCGCCGGCGACGTCCGCACCCAGTCGCCGCGCCCTGGCCGCGCGCCGTCGCCCCGTCCCGACGCGTCTCGCCTGGTGAACCGCCCGCACGGGCGCCCCTCCTCCCTGCTCGCCCCCCCTCCGTGCCGACTGCGCCATGGCCTCGTGCGCCCCGGCCGTCCTCCCTCGCCGTGGCCTGCGTCCCGCTTCGTCTCCCCTCGCCTTGGCCTCGCCTCTCCACGCCGGCCTGCGCGTGGCTTTGGTCGCCGACGCCCGCGGCCGGCCACCACCGCTACCTGCCGGCCTCACCCGCTTGTGCCCCGCCTCCTCTGCACACGGCGCCCGGCCCCGTGGCGCCCCTGTTTCCCCCGCTCCGCCCTGTGCGCCGTCGCCGCCGCCGGCGAGCCTGCGCCCCGGCTCGCCGTGCCCCCCCTTCCCCGTTGGCCGCGGACGGGCGCCCGCTGCACCAGTTCGGGCGGGTGCCCAGCGCCCGCTAACACCGAAACCACTCTGGCCACTAGTGCCAATGACATGGGGGCCCCACGGCCCCAGAACGTTTTATTAAAAAAAGGAATTAAAATTAATAATAATAAAATTAATTAATTAATTAATTAATTAAGGAATTAATTAAGTTAATTAATCATAATTAGATTAATCAAATTAACTAATTAGTCTAATTAAACTGTGATTAGTTTAGCTAAAACCTGATTAGCCTAAACAGGGTATGACAGGTGGGCCCCGCTGGACCCACACGTCAGTTTGACCAGTCAACGCCCCTGTTGACTGCTGACGTCATGCTGACGTCATGATGACGTCAGCAAACACTGTTTTGGATAATGTTAGATTTAAATAATTAATTAAATTCCAGAAATTATTAAAATCTTTAGAAAATCATATCTTTTAATCCGTAACTCGGATTAAAATATTTTCAACATGAAAGTTGCTCAGAACGACGAGACAATTCCGGATACGCAGCCCGTTCGTCCGCCACACATTCCTAACCTATCCAACTCGCAACTTTCCCCCTCCGGCCCCTTTGCCCGAAAACGCGAAACACCGGGATACTTCCCCGGATGTCATCCCCCTTCATCGGTATCACCTCATACCGCGATAGGGCACCCCTAGCACCGCTACTTGTCATGTCATGAAACGCTATGCATCTGTTTGCTTAAATATTTATTGTTTCTCCCCCCTCTTCTCTCGCTAGACACCGAGACCGACGCCGCTGCTACCCAGTACGACTACGGAGTTGACGACCACTCTCTCTTGCCAGAGCAACCAGGCAAGCCCCCCCTTTGATCACCAGATATCGCCTACTCTTCTCTATACTGCTTGCATTAGAGTAGTGTAGCATGTTACTGCTTCCCGTTAATCCTATACTGATGCATAGCCTGTCCTTGCTACTACTGTTGTTACCTTTACCTGCAATCCTAATGCTTAGTATAGGATGCTAGTATTTTCATCAGTGGCCCTTCATCCTTGTCCGTCTGCCTTGCTATACTATCGGGCCGTGATCACTCGGGAGTTGATCACGGGAATATACTATATGCTTTATACATGATACATGTGGTGACTAAAGACGGGTCGGCTTGTGGAGCACCCGCGAGTGATTCATGGATTGGGGGCTGAAAGGACCTTTGTCCCAACGGCCCTCTGTGTGGATCTTTGAGGCGGAGCGACAGGGCAGGTTCCGACCACCTAGGAGAGAGGTGGGCCTGGCCCTGGTCGACGTTCGCGGATACTTAACACGCTTAACGAGATCTGGGTATTTGATCTGAGTTTGGCCATTTGGTCTATACGCACTAACCATCTACGCGGGAGTAGTTATGGGTATCCCGGCGTCGTGGTATCAGCCGAAGCCTTCGTGACGTCAGCGACTGAGTGGCGCGCGCCGGATTGGAACGTAAGCCTGCTCTTGTATTAAGGGGGCTAGTTCTGCTTCCGGCCGCGTACGCAACGTGCAGGTGTGCTAAGGGCGATGGGCCCAGACCCCTGTGCGCTTAGGTTTAGACCGGCGTGCTGACCTCTCTGTTGTGCCTAGGTGGGGCTGCGACGTGTTGATCTTCCGAGGCCGGGCATGACCCAGGAAAGTGTGTCCGGCCAAATGGGATCGAGCGTGTTGGGGTATGTGGTGCACCCCTGCAGGGAAGTTAATCTATTCGAATAGCCGTGATCTTCGGTAACAGGACGACTTGGAGTTGTACCTTGACCTTATGACAACTAGAACCGGATACTAAATAAAACACACCCTTCCAAGTGCCAGATACAACCGGTGATCGCTCTCTCACAGGGCGACGAGGGGAGGATCATCGGTTAGGATTATGCTATACGATGCTACTTGGAGGTCTTCAGTCTACTCTCTTCTATATGCTGCAAGACGGAGGCTGCCAGAAGCGTAGTCTTCGAAAGGATTAGCTATCCCCCCTCTTATTCTGGCTTTCTGCAGTTCAGTCCACCGATATGGCCCTTTACACATTTACCCTTGCATATGTAGTGTAGCTTCTTGCTTGCGAGTACTTTGGATGAGTACTCATGGTTGCTTTCTCCCTCTTTTCCCCCTATCCCTTCTACCTGGTTGTCGCAACCAGATGTTGGATGGAGCCCAGGAGCCAGACGCCACCTTCGACGACGACTCCTACTACACCGGAGGTGCCTACTACTACGTTGCCCGCTGACGACGACCAGGAGTAGTTTAGGAGGATCCCAGGCAGGAGGCCTGCGCCTCTTTCGATCTGTATCCCCGTTTGTGCTAGCCTTCTTAAGGCAATCTTGTTTAACTTATGTCTGTACTCAGATATTGTTGCTTCCGCTGACTCGTCTATGATCGAGCTCTTGTATTCGAGCCCTCGAGGCCCCTGGCTTGTAATATGATGCTTGTATGACTTATATTTGTAGAGTTGTGTTGTGATATCTTCCTGTGAAGTCCTGATCTTGATCGTACACGTTTGCAGTGCATGATTAGTGTACGATTAAATCGGGGGGGGTGTCACAAGTTGGTATCAGAGCCGACTGCCTGTAGGAATCCCCCCTTCCACACTCCTTGGCCGAAGTCGAGTCTAGACATTGCAAAAACTTTTACTAACTTGGCTGTGTGCCTTACGGGCCCACGTCGCCATCTGGGTGGTATTAGGATCTTTTACTCCTCGATCCTTACTCTGGGACTCTGAACCCTCTTCTACTCGGGTTAAACGATTTTACTAACTCTAACACTAGGATCCCGTGACCACGCTCACCCCAAAGTTGGATAAGCCCTAGTTATTCTTTAGAGTAGTACTTGAACATTATCCACATTGTCATTTGACTCCTGTGAAAACATCTTTGTTTTCAGATGGAACCCACGAGGCAGGTCGTGCGCCACATGACGGCCATTGGTGCCTCAGGATCACCTGCTGTGTTGGTTGAGATGATGACCTATCTGGGTTATCGCTGGCACCCTGAGTATACCGTCTATGAGGAGTATCAGGACTTCAACCAGGAGCAGTACCGTGCCATCGTCCACCTCTACTCTCGGGAGTATGACTCCACTACCGTGCTGCACACTGCTCATGGTGTTGGAGTGACTATCGATATGGCGGTCCACGATGCTGCTTATGCTGCTCTGACACGTCTCCGTGGAGAGTATCAGGAGTTGGATACCTCCCCCTTCAGGCACATTGCTATCGCATCCGATGTTGGTGCGGAGGGTTACTACACTGCTGCCTACTCCACTGTCACCCGAGAGCCCTTCTACCATCAGAACCTGGTTCTGCATGCTGATGGGCTGGATCGAGCTAACCGAGCTCTTCGCCACGAGTTGTACACCACTCGTCAGCACCTCTACCGTGCTCTGACGATGTTGCACCCCTTCGTCGGATCTGGGGAGCTGTCGCGTTCTGCTATCTACCCAGCCAGGACCGTGATGCCCCAGGGTGTCGGTTGGCCAGAGGTGGGAGGCTACTCTCCCGCACTTGGTCCTCTTCTGCCACCTGAGCGTCAGGTTCTGCACCAGAGTACCCGCGGACCCTAGGTTGCCGACGTGGTGTACCCGATGCCACACTACCAGCTTTTAGGCTACAGCTACCTCCGCAGTACCGCGTGGGACTGATGTAGACTTGCTTGTTAGTGTTAGATGCATTCGCCGCGAGCCTGCGTGCCGCCTGTGATGTCTTAGTCTATGTACCAGACTCTGAGTAACGAACTCTATGCATGATCTCTTTTGTAAGATATGTCGACTACTATGTAGTATCTATCGTGCTGCTTTCGTTGTGCATGTTTCATCATGAATGATTCTCGTCTTTGCACATTTCTCAATACTGAACTACCCCTGTTATATGTTAGCAGGATGGTTAGACCAGGTGGTCGTGGTCGTGGTCGTGGTGGCAACGCCCCACCACCGCCTGAGTACATGGCTGGGATGATGCAACAGTTTGAGCTGAATCGTCAGTTCATGGAGAATATTATGGCTCAGTTTCCTCGCCCCAATATGAACCAACAGCCAACCCAAGTGACCCTGCAGGATTTCATGCGCCTGAACCCAACTGTGTACCGCAGCTCAACTCAGCCTCTGGATGCTGATGACTGGCTCCGTGACATCACCTATGAGATGGAGTCTGCTGATGTGGCCCCTGCCAGCTATGTCACCTTTGCTTCCTTCTTCCTGAAAGGACCCGCAGCTCAGTGGTGGGATAGCCACAGGCGTACTCTGCCAGCTGGAACAATCATCACCTGGCCAGACTTCCAAGCTGCCTTCCGTGCTCGCTTCATTCCTCAGGGAGTTATGGACCGGAAGAAGCGTGAGTTCCGCAACCTCACCCAAGGCAATAAAACTGTGGAAGCTTACCAGCGGGAGTTTCTTGACTTGTCCCGCTATGCTGAAGAAGACATCGCAACTGATGCACGCAGACAGGAGAAGTTCCGTGATGGCCTTCAAGCTGACATCAAGCTCGCACTTCTAGTGCACGACTTTGCTGATTTCGCCACTCTGGTGAACAAAGCCATCAACGTCGAAACTGGTCTGCAGGAATACCAGAGCTCTC